>NC_086104.1:162070780-162150189 GCF_963921235.1 Mobula hypostoma
ACTCCTGTCCTGAAACCTCTGACCTGAATCTCCAGCCCTGAAACTCCTACCATCAATCAGATGAACTGAAACTCCTGCCCTGAATCTCATGCTCTGAAACTCATGCCTTCAAAACCGTGACCTGAAACAACGGCCCTGAATCTCCTGCCCTGAAACTCCAGCCCTGAATCTCCTGCACTGAAAGTCCTCCCCTGAATCTCCTGCCCTGAAACTCATGCCTTCAAACTCCTAACGTGAAACATCTGCACTGAATCTCCTGACGTGAAACTCCTGCCCTGAAAATCCTGCCCTGAATCTCATGACCTGATACTCCTGCCCTGAAACTCATGTCCTGACAATCCTGCCCTGAAACTCCTACCCTGAAACTGCTACCCTGAAACTCCTGCCTTGAATCTCATGACCTGAAACTCCTACCCTGAAGCTCATCCCCTGAAACTCCTGCCCTGATACTCCTGCCCTGAAACTACTGCACTGAAACCACTGCCCTGAAACTCCTGCCCTGAATCTCCTGCGCTGAATCTCCTGCCCTGAAGCTCGTCCCCGAATCTCCTGCCCTGAAACTGCTACCTGAAACTCCTGCCCGGAAACTCATGTCCTAAAACTCCTGCCCTGAAACTGCTACCCTGAAACTCCTCCCCTGAATCTCCTGCCCTGAAACTCATGCCTTCAAACTCCTGACCTGAAACAACGGCCCTGAATCTCCTGCGCTGAAGCACATGCCCTGAAACTCCTGATCTGAAAGGTATATGGCCTGAATTTCCTGACGTGAAACTCCTGCCCTGAATCTCATGACCTGAAACTCCTACCGTGAAACTCCGGCACTGAATTTCCTGCCCTGATATTCATGCCCTGAAACTCCTGCCCTAAAATTACTGCCCTGAATCTCCTGCCTGATACTGCTGCCCTGAGCTCCTGCTCCGAAACTCCTGCCCTGAATCTCCTATTCTGAAACTCATGCCTTCAAACTCCTGTCCTGAAACCTCTGACCTGAATCTCCAGCCCTGAAACTCCTGCCATCAATCAGATGAACTGAAACTCCTGCCCTGAATCTCATCCTCTGAAACTCATGCCTTCAAAACCGTGACCTGAAACAACGGCCCTGAATCTCCTGCCCTGAAACTCCAGCCCTGAATCTCCTGCACTGAAAGTCCTCCCCTGAATCTCCTGCCCTGAAACTCATGCCTTCAAACTCCTAACGTGAAACATCTGCCCTGAATCTCCTGACGTGAAACTCCTGCCCTGAAAATCCTGCCCTGAATCTCATGACCTGATACTCCTGCCCTGAAACTCATGTCCTGACAATCCTGCCCTGAAACTCCTACCCTGAAACTGCTACCCTGAAACTCCTGCCTTGAATCTCATGACCTGAAACTCCTACCCTGAAGCTCATCCCCTGAAACTCCTGCCCTGATACTCCTGCCCTGAAACTACTGCACTGAAACCACTGCCCTGAAACTCCTGCCCTGAATCTCCTGCGCTGAATCTCCTGCCCTGAAGCTCGTCCCCGTATCTCCTGCCCTGAAACTGCTACCTGAAGCTCCTGCCCGGAAACTCATGTCCTAAAACTCCTGCCCTGAAACTGCTACCCTGAAACTCCTCCCCTGAATCTCCTGCCCTGAAACTCATGCCTTCAAACTCCTGACGTGAAACATCTGCCCTGAATCTCCCGACGTGAATCTCCTGCCCTGAAACTCCTGCCCTGAATCTCCTGCGCTGAAGCACATGCCCTGAAACTCCTGATCTGAAAGGTATATGGCCTGAATTTCCTGACGTGAAATTCCTGCCCTGAATCTCATGACCTGAAACTCCTACCGTGAAACTCCGGCACTGAATTTCCTGCCCTGATATTCATGCCCTGAAACTCCTGCCCTAAAATTACTGCCCTGAATCTCCTGCCTGATACTGCTGCCCTGAGCTCCTGCTCCGAAACTCCTGCCCTGAATCTCCTATTCTGAAACTCATGCCTTCAAACTCCTGTCCTGAAACCTCTGACCTGAATCTCCAGCCCTGAAACTCCTGCCATCAATCAGATGAACTGAAACTCCTGCCCTGAATCTCATCCTCTGAAACTCATGCCTTCAAAACCGTGACCTGAAACAACCGCCCTGAATCTCCTGCCCTGAAACTCCAGCCCTGAATCTCCTGCACTGAAAGTCCTCCCCTGAATCTCGTGCCCCGAAACTCATGCCTTCAAACTCCTGACGTGAAACATCTGCCCTGAATCTCCTGACGTGAAACTCCTGCCCTGAAAATCCTGCCCTGAATCTCATGACCTGATACTCCTGCCCTGAAACTCATGTCCTGACAATCCTGCCCTGAAACTCCTACCCTGAAACTGCTACCCTGAAACTCCTGCCTTGAATCTCATGACCTGAAACTCCTACCCTGAAACTCATCCCCTGAAACTCCTGCCCTGATACTCCTGCCCTGAAACTACTGCACTGAAACCACTGCCCTGAAACTCCTGCCCTGAATCTCCTGCCCTGAAACTCCTGCCCTGAATCTCCTGCCCTGAAGCTCGTCCCCTGAATCTCCTGCCCTGAAACTGCTACCTGAAACTCCTGCCCGGAAACTCATGTCCTAAAACTCCTGCCCTGAAACTGCTACCCTGAAACTCCTCCCCTGAATCTCCTGCCCTGAAACTCATGCCTTCAAACTCCTGACGTGAAACATCTGCCCTGAATCTCCTGACGTGAAACTCCTGCCCTGAAACTCATGCCCTGAAACTCCTGCCCTGAAAATCCTGCCCTGAATCTGATGACCTGAAACTCCTGCGCTGAAACTGATGTCCTGAAACTCCTGCCCTGAAACTCCTACTCTGAAACTGCTACCCTGAAACTCGTGCCTTGAATCTCCTATTCTGAAACTCATGCCTTCAAACTCCTGTCCTGAAACTCCTGCCCCGAATCTCCTGCCCTGAAACACATGCCTTCAAAACCGTGACCTGAAACAACGGCACTGAATCTCCTGCCCTGAAACTCATGCCTTCAAACTCCTGACGTGACACTCCTCCCCTGAGACTACAGCCCTGAAACTCCTGCCCTGAAAATCCTGCCTTGAATCTCATGACCTGAAACTCCTACCCTGAAACTCATCCCCTGAAATTCCTGCCCTGAATCTCCTGTCTTGAAACTGCTGCACTCTAACTGCTGCCCTAAAACTCCTGCCCTGAAACTACTGCACTGAAATCACTGCCCTGAAACTACTGCCCTGAAACTCCTGCACTGAATCTCATACCATGAAACTGATGCGCGGAAACTGCTGTCCTTAAACTCCTGCCCTGAAACTCAAGCCATGAAACTCCTTCCCTGAAACTCAAGCCATGAAACTCCTGCCCTGCAACTCAAGCCCTTAAACTTGTGCCCTGAAACTCCTACATTGAATCTCATGCCCTGTAACTGCTGCCCTAAAACTCCTGCCCTGAATCTCCAAAGCTGAAACTCATGCCCTGAAATTCCTGATCTGAAAGATATATGCCCTGAATTTCCTGACTTAAACTCCTGCCCCGAATCTCATGACCTGAAACTCCTACCCTGAAACTCTGGCACTGAATCTCCTGCCCTGATATTCGTGCCCTGAAACTCCTGCCCTAAAGCTACTGCCCTGAATATCCTGCCTGAGACTGCTGCCCTGATATCCTGCTCTGAAACTCCTGCCTGAATCTCTTATTCTGAAACTCATGCCTTCAAACTCCTGTCCTGAAACTCCTGCCCTGAATCTCCTGCCCTGAAACTCATGCCTTCAAAACCGTGACCTGAAACAACGGCCCTGAATCTCCTGCCCTGAAACTCCAGCCCTGAATCACCTGCCCTGAAACTCCTCCGCTGAATCTCCTGCCCTGAAACTCATGCCTTCAAACTCCTAACGTGAAACATCTGCCCTGAATCTCCTGACGTGAAACTCCTGCCCTGAAAATCCTGCCCTGAATCTCATGACCTGATACTCCTGCCCTGAAACTCATGTCCTGACAATCCTGCCCTGAAACTCCTACCCTGAAACTGCTACCCTGAAACTCCTGCCTTGAATCTCCTGCCCTGAAACTCATGCCTTCAAACTCCTGACGTGAAACATCTGCCCTGAATCTCCTGACGTGAAACTCCTGCCCTGAAACTCATGCCCTGAAACTCCTGCCCTGAAAATCCTGCCCTGAATCTCATGACCTGAAACTCCTGCGCTGAAACTGATGTCCTGAAACTCCTGCCCTGAAACTCCTACTCTGAAACTGCTACCCTGAAACTCGTGCCTTGAATCTCCTATTCTGAAACTCATGCCTTCAAACTCCTGTCCTGAAACTCCTGCCCCGAATCTCCTGCCCTGAAACACATGCCTTCAAAACCGTGACCTGAAACAACGGCACTGAATCTCCTGCCCTGAAACTCATGCCTTCAAACTCCTGACGTGACACTCCTCCCCTGAGACTACAGCCCTGAAACTCCTGCCCTGAAAATCCTGCCTTGAATCTCATGACCTGAAACTCCTACCCTGAAACTCATCCCCTGAAATTCCTGCCCTGAATCTCCTGTCTTGAAACTGCTGCACTCTAACTGCTGCCCTAAAACTCCTGCCCTGAAACTACTGCACTGAAATCACTGCCCTGAAACTACTGCCCTGAAACTCCTGCACTGAATCTCATACCATGAAACTGATGCGCGGAAACTGCTGTCCTTAAACTCCTGCCCTGAAACTCAAGCCATGAAACTCCTTCCCTGAAACTCAAGCCATGAAACTCCTGCCCTGCAACTCAAGCCCTTAAACTTGTGCCCTGAAACTCCTACATTGAATCTCATGCCCTGTAACTGCTGCCCTAAAACTCCTGCCCTGAATCTCCAAAGCTGAAACTCATGCCCTGAAATTCCTGATCTGAAAGATATATGCCCTGAATTTCCTGACTTAAACTCCTGCCCCGAATCTCATGACCTGAAACTCCTACCCTGAAACTCTGGCACTGAATCTCCTGCCCTGATATTCGTGCCCTGAAACTCCTGCCCTAAAGCTACTGCCCTGAATATCCTGCCTGAGACTGCTGCCCTGATATCCTGCTCTGAAACTCCTGCCTGAATCTCCTATTCTGAAACTCATGCCTTCAAACTCCTGTCCTGAAACTCCTGCCCTGAATCTCCTGCCCTGAAACTCATGCCTTCAAAACCGTGACCTGAAACAACGGCCCTGAATCTCCTGCCCTGAAACTCCAGCCCTGAATCACCTGCCCTGAAACTCCTCCGCTGAATCTCCTGCCCTGAAACTCATGCCTTCAAACTCCTAACGTGAAACATCTGCCCTGAATCTCCTGACGTGAAACTCCTGCCCTGAAAATCCTGCCCTGAATCTCATGACCTGATACTCCTGCCCTGAAACTCATGTCCTGACAATCCTGCCCTGAAACTCCTACCCTGAAACTGCTACCCTGAAACTCCTGCCTTGAATCTCATGACCTGAAACTCCTACCCTGAAGCTCATCCCCTGAAATTCCTGCCCTGATACTCCTGACGTGACACTCCTCCCCTGAAACTACAGCCCTGAAAATCCTGCCCTGAATCTCATGACCTGAAACTCCTGCCCTGAAACTCCTGCCTTGAATCTCATGACCTGAAACTCCTACCCTGAAACTCATCCCCTGAAACTCCTGCCCTGATACTCCTGCCCTGAAACTACTGCACTGAAACCACTGCCCTGAAACTCCTGCCCTGAATCTCCTGCCCTGAATCTCATGCCCTGAATCTCCAGCCCTGAATCTCCTACCCTGAAACTCATGCCCTGAATTTCATGCCCTTGATCTCATGCCCTGAATCTCATGCCCTGAAACTCCTGCAATGAATCTCAAGCCCTGAAACTACTGCCCTGAATCTCATGCTTTGAAACTCCGGCCCTGAATCTCCTGCCCTGAAACTCATGCCCTGAATCTGATGCCCTGGATCTCCTGCACTGAAACTCCTGCCCTGAAACTCATGCCCTGAATCTCATTCCCTGAAACTCCTGCCTTGAATCTCCAGCCCTGAAACTCATGCCCTGAATCAAATGCCCTGAAACTCCTAACCCTGAATCTCCTGCCCTGAAACTCATGCCCTGAATCTCATGCCCTGAATCTCCTGCCCTGAAACTCATGCCCTGAATCACATCCCCTGAAACTCCTGCCCTGAATCTCCTTCCCTGAAACTCTTGCCGTGAATCTCATTCCCTGAATCTCATGCCCTGAAACTCATGCCCTGAATCACATGCCATGAAACTCCTGCCCTGAATCTCCTGCCCTGAAACTCATGCCCTGAATCTCATGCCCTGAAACTCCTGCCCTGTATCTCATGACTTGAAACTCATGCCCTGAATCTCCTGCCCTGAAACTCATGCCTTCAAACTCCTGACGTGACACTCCTCCCCTGAAACTACAGCCCTGAAACTCCTGCCCTGAAAATCCTGCCCTGAATCTCATGACCTGAAACTCCTGCCCTGAAACTCATGTCCTGAAACTCCTGCCCTGAATGTCCTGTCTTGAAACTACTGCACTCTATCTCCTGCCCTAAAACTCCTGCACTGAAACTACTGCACTGAAAACACTGCCCTGAAACTACTGCCCTGAATCTACTGCCCTGAAACTCCTGCACTGAATCTCATGCCATGAAACTGATGCGCGGAAACTGCTGTCCTTAAACTCCTGCCCTGACACTCAAGCCATGAAACTCCTTCCCTGAAACTCAAGCCATGAAACTCCTGCCCTGAAACTCAAGCCCTTAAACCTGTGCCCTGAAACTCCTACATTGAATCTCATGCCCTGTAACTACTGCCCTAAAACTCCTGCCCTGAATCTCCAAGGCTGAAACTCATGCCCTGAAACTCCTGATCTGAAAGATATATGCCCTGAATTTCATGACGTGAAACTCCCGCCCTAAAACTTCTGCCCTGAAACTACTGCCCTGAAACCTCTTCCCGGAAACTCCTGCCCTGAATATCCTATTCTGAAACTCATGCCTTCAAACTCCTGTCCTGAAACTTCTGCCCTGCAGTTCCAGTCCTGAAACTCCTGCGCTCAAGTAGATGACCGTTAACAGCTGCACTGAATCTCCTGTCCTAAAAATCCTGCCCTGAAACTACTGCACTGAAACCACTGCGCTGAAACTCCTGCACTGAATTTCCTGCCTGAAAGTCCTCCCCTGAAACCCATGCCTTCAAATTCCTGACGTGAAACTACTGCCCTGAATCTCATGATCTGAAACTACTGCCCTGAAACTCCTGCTCTGAATCTCCTGCCCTGAAACTCCAGACCTGAAACTACTGCCCTGAATCTCATGATCTGAAACTTCTGCCCTGAAACTCCTGCTCTGAAACTCCTACCCTGACTCTCATGATCTGAAACTGCCGCCCTGAATCTCCTGCACTGAAACTCCTGCCCTGAAACTACTGCTCTGAATCTCATGATCTGAAACTACTGCCCTGAAACTCCTGCCCTGAATCTCATGATCTGAAACTACTGCCCTGAAACTCCTGCGCTGGATCTGCCGCCCTGAATCTCCTGCCCTGAAGCTCCTGCCCTGAAACTACTGCCCTGAATCTGATCATCTGAAACTACTGCCCTGAAACTCCTGACCTGAAACGCATGTCTTCAAACCCCTGACCTGAAACTTCTGCACTGAATCTCCTGACGTGAAACTCCTTCTCTGAAATTCATGTCCTGAAACTCCTGCCTTGAAACTACCGCCCTGAAATTCCTGCCATGAATCTCATAACCAGAAACTCCTGCCCTGAAACTCATGCTCTGAAACTCCTGCCTTGAATCTACAGCCCTGAAACTCCTGCTATAAAACGCATTCCCTGAAACTACTAAGCTGAAACTCCTGCCCTGAAACTCATGCCCTGAAACTCCTGCCCAGGATCTCATGCCCTGAAACTCATGCCTTCAAATTCCTGACCTGAAACATCTACCCTGAATCTCCTGACGTGAAACTCCTGCACTGAAACTCCTACACTGAAACTGCTACCCTGAAACTCCTGCCTTGAATCACGTGACCTGAAACTCCTACCCTGAAACTCACGCCCTGAAACTTCTGCCCTGACACACCTGCCTGAATCTCCTGCCCTGATATTCATGCCCTGATACTCCTGCCCGAAAACTCCTGCCCTGAAACTACTTCCCTGAAACTCAAGCCCTGAATCTCCTGCCTGATACTGCTGCCCTGAATCTCCTGCTCTGAAACTCCTGCCTTGAATCTCCTATTCTGAAACTCATGTCTTCAAACTCCTGCCCTGAAACTCCTGCCATCAATCAGATGAACTGAATCTCCTGCCCTGAAACTCCTGCCCTGAATCTCCTGCCCTGAAACTCATGCCTTCAAACTCCTGACGTGAAACTCCTGCCCTGAAACTTCAGCCCTGAAACTCCTGCCCTGAAAATCCTGCCCAGAAACACCTGCCCTGAAACTACTGACCTGAATCTAATGCCCTGAAACTACTGTCCTGAATCCCCTGCCCTGAATCTCATGCCCTGAATCTCATGCCCTGAAACAACTGCCCTGAATCTCATGCCCTGTAACTCCTGCCCTGAATCTCAAGCCCTGAAACTACAGCCCTGAATCTCATGCCCTGTAACTCCTGCCCTAAATCTCAAGCCCTGAAACTACTGCCCTGAATCTCATGCATTGAAACTCCTACTCTGAAACTCATGCCCGGAATCTCATGCCCTGAAACTACTGAGCTGAATCTCCAGCCCTGAAACTCCTGCACTGAAACTCCTGCCCTGATTCTCCAGCCCTGAAACTCATGCCCTGAATCTCATGCCCTGAATCTCCAGCCCTGAAACTCCTGCCCTGAAACTCATGCCCGGAATCTCATGCCCTGAAACTACTGACCTGAATCTAATGCCCTGAAACTACTGTCCTGAATCCCCTGCCCTGAATCTCATGCCCTGAATCTCATGCCCTGAAACTACTGCTCTGAATCTCAAGCCCAGAAACTACTGCCTTGAATCCCATGCCTTGAAACTCCTGCTCTGAAAGACCTGCCCTGAAAATCATGCTCTGAATCACCTGCCCTGAAACTCATGCCCTGAATCTCATGCCCTGAAACTCATGCCCTGAATCTCCAGCCCTGAAACTCATGCCCTGAATCTCATGCCCCGAATCTCCTGCCCTGAAACTGAGGCACTGAATCTCATGCCTTGAAACTCCTGTCCTTAAACTCATGCCCTGAATCTCATGCCCTGAAACTCCAGCCCTGAGTATACTGCCCTGAAACTAATGCCCTGAATCTCATGACCTGAATCTCCTGCCCTGAATCTCAAGCTCTGAAACTACTGCCCTGAATCTCATGCCCTGAAACTACTGCCCTGAATCCCCTGCCCTGAATCTCATGCCCTGAATCTCATGCCCTGAAACTACTGCCCTGAATCTCATGCCCTGTAACTCCTGCCCTGAATCTCAAGCCCTGAAACTACTGCCCTGAATTTCATGCCTTGAAACTCCTGCTCTGAATCTCAAGCCCTGAAACTAGAGCCCTGAATCTCATGCCCTGTAACTCCTGCCCTGAATCTCAAGCCCTGAAACTACTGCCCTGAATCTCATGCCTTGAAACTCCTGCTCTGAAACTCATGCCCTGAATCTCATGCCCTGAAACTCCTGCCCTGAATCTCATGCCCTGAATCTGATGCCCTGAAACTCCTGCCCTGAAACTCCTGCCCTGAAACTCATGCCCTGAATCTCATGCCCTGAAACTGCTGCCTTGAATCTCATGCCCTGAAACTACTGCCTTGAATCTCATGCCTTGAAACTCCTGCTTTGAAAGACCTGCCCTGAAAATCATGCTCTGAATAACCTGCCCTGAAACTCACGCCCTGAATCTCATGCCCTGAAACTCATGCCCTGAATCTCATGCCCTGAAACTCATGCCCTGAATCTCCAGCCCTGAAACTCATGCCCTGAATCTCATGCCCTGAAACTCATGCCCTGAATCTCATACCTTGAAACTCCTGTCCTGAAACTCATGCCCTGAATCTCATGCCCTGAAACTCCTGCTCTGTTCCTCAAGCCCTGAATCCCATGCCCTGAATCTCATGCCCTGAAACTCCTGCCCTGAAACTACTGCCCTGAATCTCATGCCCTTAACTCCTGCCCTGTTCCTCAAGCCCTGAATCTCATGCTCTGAATCTCATGCCCTGAAACTCCTGCACGGAAACTCCTGCCCTGATTCTCATGCCCTGAAACTCCCGCCCTGAATCTCAAGCCCTGAAACTACTGCCCTGAATCTCATGCCCTGAATCTCATGCCCTGAAACTCCTGCCCTCTTCCTCAAGCCCTGAATCTCATGCTCTGAATCTCATGCCCTGAAACTCCTGCACTGAATCTCCTGCCCTGAATCTCATGCCCTGAAACTACTGCCCTGAATCTCATGCCATGAAACTCCTGCTATGAAACTCATGCCCTGAATCTCATGTCCTGAATCTCCTGCCCTGAATCTCAAGCCCTGAATCTCAAGCCCTGAATCTCATGCCCTGAATCTCATGCCCTGAATCTCCTGCCCAGAAACTCCTGCCCTGAAACTCATGCCCTGAATCTCATGCCCCGAAACTCCTGCCCTGAATCTCCTGCCCTGAAACTGAGGCCCTGAATCTCATGCCTTGAAACTCCTGTCCTGAAACTCATGCCCTGAATCTCATGCCCTGAAACTCCTGCCCTGAATCTCCTGCCCTGAAACTCATGCCCTGAATCTCATGACCTGAATCTCCTGCCCTGAATCTCAAGCTCTGAAACTACTGCCCTGAATCTCATGCCCTGAAACTACTGCCCTGAATCCCCTGCCCTGAATCTCATGCCCTGAATCTCATGCCCTGAAACTGCTGCCCTGAATCTCATGCCTTCAAACTCCTGCTATAAAACTCATGCCCTGAATCTCATGTCCTGAATCTCATGCCCTGAATCTCATGCCCTGAAACTGCTGCCCTGAATCTCATGCCTTCAAACTCCTGCTATAAAACTCATGCCCTGAATCTCATGTCCTGAATCTCATGCCCTGAATCTCCTGCCCTGAAACTCCTGCACTGAAACTCCTGCCCTGATTCTCCTGCCCTGAAACTCATGCCCTGAATCTCATGCCCTGAAATTCATGCCCTGAATCTCCTGCCCAGAAACTGCTGCCCTGAAACTCATGCCCTGAATCTCATGCCCCGAAACTCCTGTCCCCAAACTCCTGCCCTGAAACTGAGGCCCGGAATCTCATGCCTTGAAACTACTGTCCTGAATCCCCTGCCCTGAATCTCATGCCCTGAAACTCCTGCCCTGAATCTCCTGCCCTGAAACTCATGCCCTGAATCTCATGATCTGAAACTCCTGCCCTGAATCTCAAGCCCTGAAACTACTGCCCTGAATCTCATGCCCTGAAACTACTGTCCTGAATCCCCTGCCCTGAATCTCATGCCCTGAAACTGCTGCCTTGAATCTCATGCCCTGAAACTACTGCTCTGAATCTCAAGCCCAGAAACTACTGCCTTGAATCTCATGCCTTGAAACTCCTGCTCTGAAAGACCTGCCCTGAAAATCATGCCCTGAATCTCATGCCCTGAAACTCCTGCCCTGAATCTCATGCCCTGAAACTCATGCCCTGAATCTCATGCCCTGAATCTCCAGCCCTGAAACTCCTGCCCTGAAACTCATGCCCTGAATCTCATGCCCCGAAACTACTGCCCTGAATCTCATGCCCTGAAACTACTGTCCTGAATCCCCTGCCCTGAATCTCATGCCCTGAATCTCATGCCCTGAAACTACTGCTCTGAATCTCAAGCCCAGAAACTACTGCCTTGAATCTCATGCCTTGAAACTCCTGCTCTGAAAGACCTGCCCTGAAAATCATGCTCTGAATCTCCTGCCCTGAAACTCATGCCCTGAATCTCATGCCCTGAAACTCATGCCCTGAATCTCCAGCCCTGAAACTCATGCCCTGAATCTCATGCCCTGAATCTCCTGCCCTGAAACTGAGGCACTGAATCTCATGCCTTGAAACTCCTGTCCTGAAACTCATGCCCTGAATCTCATGCCCTGAAACTCCTGCCCTGAATCTCCTGCCCTGAAACTCATGCCCTGAATCTCATGCCCTGAATCTCCTGCCCTGAATCTCAAGCCCTGAAACTACTGCCCTGAATCTCATGCCCTGAAACTACTGCCCTGAATCCCCTGCCCTGAATCTCATGCCCTGAATCTCATGCCCTGAAACTACTGCCCTGAATCTCATGCCCTGAAACTCCTGCCCTGAATCTCAAGCCCTGAAACTACTGCCCTGAATCTCATGCCCTGAAACTCCTGCCCTGAATCTCAAGCCCTGAAACTACTGCCCTGAATCTCATGCCCTGAAACTCCTGCCCTGAATCTCAAGCCCTGAAACTACTGCCCTGAATCTCATGCCTTGAAACTCCTGCTCTGAAACTCATGCCCTGAATCTCATGCCCTGAAACTCCTGCCCTGAATCTCATGCCCTGAATCTCATGCCCTGAAACTCCTGCCCTGAAACTCCTGCCCTGAAACTCATGCCCTGAATCTCATGCCCTGAAACTGCTGCCCTGAATCTCATGCCCTGAAACTACTGCCTTGAATCTCATGCCTTGAAACTCCTGCTTTGAAAGACCTGCCCTGAAAATCATGCTCTGAATCACCTGCCCTGAAACTCATGCCCTGAATCTCATGCCCTGAAACTCATGCCCTGAATCTCCTGCCCTGAAACTCATGCCCTGAATCTCATGCCCTGAAACTCATGCCCTGAATCTCATGCCCTGAAACTCATGCCCTGAATCTCATGCCTTGAAACTCCTGTCCTGAAACTCATGCCCTGAATCTCATGCCCTGAAACTCCTGCCCTGAATCTCAAGCCCTGAATCTCATGCCCTGAATCTCATGCCCTGAAACTCCTGCCCTGAAACTCAAGCCCTGAATCTCATGCCCTGAAACTCCTGCCCTGAATCTCAAGCCCTGAATCTCATGCCCTGAATCTCATGCCCTGAAACTCCTGCCCTGAAACTCAAGCCCTGAATCTCATGCCCTGAAACTCCTGCCCTGAATCTCAAGCCCTGAAACTACTGCCCTGAATCTCATGCCCTGAATCTCATGCCCTGAAACTCCTGCCCTGTTCCTCAAGCCCTGAATCTCATGCCCTGAATCTCATGCCCTGAAACCTGCCCTGAAATCTCCTGCCCTGAATCTCATGCCCTGAAACTACTGCCCTGAATCTCATGCCTTGAAACTCCTGCTATGAAACTCATGCCCTGAATCTCATGTCCTGAATCTCCTGTCCTGAATCTCAAGCCCTGATTCTCAAGCCCTGAATCTCATGCTCTGAATATCATGCCCTGAATCTCCTGCCCTGAAACTCCTGCCCTGAAACTCATGCCCTGAATCTCATGCCCTGAAACTCCTGCCCTGAATCTCCTGCCCTGAAACTCATGCCCTGAATCTCATGCCTTGAAACTCCTGTCCTGAAACTCATGCCCTGAATCTCATGCCCTGAAACTCCTGCCCTGAATCTCCTGCCCTGAAACTCATGCCCTGAATCTCATGCCCTGAAACTCCTGCCCTGAATCTCAAGCCCTGAAACTACTGCCCTGAATCTCATGCCCTGAAACTACTGTCCTGAATCCCCTGCCCTGAATCTCATGCCCTGAATCTCATGCCCTGAAACTGCTGCCCTGAATCTCATGCCCTGAAACTCCTGCCCTGAAACTCATGCCCTGAATCTCATGCCCTGAATCTCATGCCCTGAATCTCATGCCCTGAAACTGCTGCCCTGAATCTCATGCCCTGAAACTCCTGCCCTGAAACTCATGCCCTGAATCTCATGCCCTGAATCTCATGCCCTGAATCTCCTGCCCTGAAACTCCTGCCCTGAAACTCATGCCCTGAATCTCCTGCCCTGAAACTCATGCCCTGAATCTCATGCCCTGAAACTCATGCCCTGAATCTCCTGCCCTGAAACTCCTGCCCTGAAACTCATGCCCTGAATCTCATGCCCTGAAACTCCTGCCCTGAATCTCCTGCCCTGAAACTCATGCCCTGAATCTCATGCCCTGAAACTACTGTCCTGAATC
Organism: Mobula hypostoma; assembly: GCF_963921235.1. Lineage (NCBI taxonomy): Eukaryota > Metazoa > Chordata > Chondrichthyes > Myliobatiformes > Myliobatidae > Mobula > Mobula hypostoma. The sequence continues at coordinate 162,084,828 of NC_086104.1, forward strand.
TCATGCCCTGAATCTCATGCCCTGAAACTCCTGCCCTGAATCTCCTGCCCTGAAACTCATGCCCTGAATCTCATGCCCTGAAACTCCTGCCCTGAATCTCAAGCCCTGAAACTACTGCCCTGAATCTCATGCCCTGAAACTACTGTCCTGAATCCCCTGCCCTGAATCTCATGCCCTGAAACTGCTGCCTTGAATCTCATGCCCTGAAACTACTGCTCTGAATCTCAAGCCCAGAAACTACTGCCTTGAATCTCATGCCTTGAAACTCCTGCTCTGAAAGACCTGCCCTGAAAATCATGCCCTGAATCTCATGCCCTGAAACTCCTGCCCTGATTCTCCAGCCCTGAAACTCATGCCCTGAATATCATGCCTTGAATCTCCAGCCCTGAAACTCCTGCCCTGAAACTCATGCCCTGAATCTCATGCCCTGAAACTCCTGCCCTGAATCTCATGCCCTGAAACTACTGCCCTGAATCCCCTGCCCTTAATCTCATGCCCTGAATCTCATGCCCTGAAACTGCTGCCCTGAATCTCATGCCTTCAAACTCCTGCTATAAAACTCATGCCCTGAATCTCATGTCCTGAATCTCATGCCCTGAATCTCCTGCCCTGAAACTCCTGCACTGAAACTCCTGCCCTGATTCTCCTGCCCTGAAACTCATGCCCTGAATCTCATGCCCCGAAACTCCTGCCCCCAAACTCCTGCCCTGAAACTGAGGCCCTGAATCTCATGCCCTGAAACTACTGTCCTGAATCTCCTGCCCTGAATCTCCTGCCCTGAAACTCATGCCCTGAATCTCATGATCTGAAACTCCTGCCCTGAATCTCAAGCCCTGAAACTACTGTCCTGAATCCCCTGCCCTGAATCTCATGCCCTGAAACTCCTGCCCTGAATCTCCTGCCCTGAAACTCATGCCCTGAATCTCATGCCCTGAAACTCCTGCCCTGAATCTCAAGCCCTGAAACTACTGCCCTGAATCTCATGCCCTGAAACTACTGTCCTGAATCCCCTGCCCTGAATCTCATGCCCTGAAACTGCTGCCCTGAATCTCATGCCCTGAAACTACTGCCCTGAATCTCATGCCCTGAAACTACTGCCCTGAATCTCATGCCCTGAATCTCCTGCCCTGAAACTCCTGCCCTGAAACTCATGCCCTGAATCTCCTGCCCTGAAACTCATGCCCTGAATCTCATGCCCTGAATCTCCTGCCCTGAAACTCCTGCCCTGAAACTCATGCCCTGAATCTCATGCCCTGAAACTACTGCCCTGAATCTCATGCCCTGAAACTACTGCCCTGAATCTCCTGCCCTGAATCTCATGCCCTGAATCTCATGCCCTGAAACTCCTGCCCTGAATCTCATGCCCTGAAACTCCTGCCCTGAATCTCAAGCCCTGAAACTACTGCCCTGAATCTCATGCCCTGAAACTCCTGCCCTGAATCTCAAGCCCTGAAACTACTGCCCTGAATCTCATGCCTTGAAACTCCTGCTCTGAAACTCATGCCCTGAATCTCATGCCCTGAAACTCCTGCCCTGAATCTCCTGCCCTGAAACTCCTGCCCTGAAACTCCTGCCCTGAATCTCCTGCCCTGAAACTCATGCCCTGAATCTCATGCCCTGAATCTCCTGCCCTGAAACTCCTGCCCTGAAACTCATGCCCTGAATCTCATGCCCTGAAACTACTGCCCTGAATCTCATGCCCTGAAACTACTGTCCTGAATCCCCTGCCCTGAATCTCATGCCCTGAATCTCATGCCCTGAAACTACTGCTCTGAATCTCAAGCCCAGAAACTACTGCCTTGAATCTCATGCCTTGAAACTCCTGCTCTGAAAGACCTGCCCTGAAAATCATGCTCTGAATCACCTGCCCTGAAACTCATGCCCTGAATCTCATGCCCTGAAACTCATGCCCTGAATCTCCAGCCCTGAAACTCATGCCCTGAATCTCATGCCCTGAATCTCCTGCCCTGAAACAGAGGCACTGAATCTCATGCCTTGAAACTCCTGTCCTGAAACTCATGCCCTGAATCTCATGCCCTGAAACTCCTGCCCTGAATCTCCTGCCCTGAAACTCATGCCCTGAATCTCATGACCTGAATCTCCTGCCCTGAATCTCAAGCCCTGAAACTACTGCCCTGAATCTCATGCCCTGAAACTACTGCCCTGAATCCCCTGCCCTGAATCTCATGCCCTGAATCTCATGCCCTGAAACTACTGCCCTGAATCTCATGCCCTGAAACTCCTGCCCTGAATCTCAAGCCCTGAAACTACTGCCCTGAATCTCATGCCCTGAAACTCCTGCCCTGAATCTCAAGCCCTGAAACTACTGCCCTGAATCTCATGCCCTGAAACTCCTGCCCTGAATCTCAAGCCCTGAAACTACTGCCCTGAATCTCATGCCTTGAAACTCCTGCTCTGAAACTCAAGCCCTGAATCTCATGACCTGAAAATCCTGCCCTGAATCTCAAGCCCTGAAACTACTGCCCTGAAACTCCTGCCCTGAATCTCATGCCCTGAAACTGCTGCCCTGAATCTCATGCCCTGAAACTACTGCTCTGAATCTCAAGCCCTGAAACTACTGCCTTGAATCTCATGCCTTGAAACTCCTGCTCTGAAAGACCTGCCCTGAAAATCATGCCCTGAATCTCCTGCCCTGAAACTCATGCCCTGAATCTCATGCCCTGAAACTCATGCCCTGAATCTCATGCCCTGAAACTCATGCCCTGAATCTCCTGCCCTGAAACTCATGCCCTGAATCTCATGCCCTGAAACTCATGCCCTGAATCTCATGCCTTGAAACTCCTGTCCTGAAACTCATGCCCTGAATCTCATGCCCTGAAACTCCTGCCCTGAATCTCATGCCCTGAATCTCATGCCCTGAATCTCATGCCCTGAAACTCCTGCCCTGAAACTCCTGCCCTGAATCTCATGCCCTGAATCTCCTGCCCTGAAACTCAAGCCCTGAATCTCATGCCCTGAATCTCATGCCCTGAAACTCCTGCCCTGAAACTCCTGCCCTGAATCTCATGCCCTGAAACTCCTGCCCTGAATCTCATGCCCTGAAACTACTGCCCTGAATCTCATGCCCTGAATCTCATGCCCTGAAACTCCTGCCCTGTTCCTCAAGCCCTGAATCTCATGCTCTGAATCTCATGACCTGAAACTCCTGTCCTGAATCTCCTGCCCTGAATCTCATGCCCTGAAACTACTGCCCTGAATCTCATGCCCTGAAACTCCTGCTATGAAACTAATGCCCTGAATCTCATGTCCTGAATCTCCTGCCCTGAATCTCAAGCCCTGAATCTCATGCCCTGAATCTCATGCCCTGAATCTCATGCCCTGAATCTCCTGCCCTGAAACTCCTGCCCTGAAACTCATGCCCTGAATCTCATGCCCTGAAACTCCTGCCCTGAATCTCCTGCCCTGAAACTCATGCCCTGAATCTCATGCCTTGAAACTCCTGTCCTGAAACTCATGCCCTGAATCTCATGCCCTGAAACTCCTGCCCTGAATCTCCTGCCCTGAAACTCATGCCCTGAATCTCATGCCCTGAAACTCCTGCCCTGAATCTCAAGCCCTGAAACTACTGCCCTGAATCTCATGCCCTGAAACTACTGCCCTGAATCTCCTGCCCTGAATCTCATGCCCTGAATCTCATGCCCTGAAACTACTGCCCTGAATCTCATGCCCTGAAACTCCTGCCCTGAAACTCATGCCCTGAATCTCATGCCCTGAATCTCATGCCCTGAATCTCATGCCCTGAAACTCATGCCCTGAATCTCATGCCCTGAAACTCCTGCCCTGAAACTCATGCCCTGAATCTCATGCCCTGAATCTCATGCCCTGAATCTCCTGCCCTGGAACTCCTGCCCTGAAACTCCTGCCCTGAATCTCCTGCCCTGAAACTCATGCCCTGAATCTCATGCCCTGAAACTCATGCCCTGAATCTCCTGCCCTGAAACTCCTGCCCTGAAACTCATGCCCTGAATCTCATGCCCTGAAACTCCTGCCCTGAATCTCCTGCCCTGAAACTCATGCCCTGAATCTCATGCCCTGAAACTACTGCCCTGAATCTCATGCCTTGAAACTCTTGCTCTGAAACTCCTGCCCTGAATCTCCTGCCCTGAAACTCAAGCCCTGAATCTCATGACCTGAAAATCCTGCCCTGAATCTCAAGCCCTGAAACTACTGCCCTGAATCTCATGCCCTGAAACTACTGTCCTGAATCCCCTGCCCTGAATCTCATGCCCTGAAACTGCTGCCTTGAATCTCATGCCCTGAAACTACTGCTCTGAATCTCAAGCCCAGAAACTACTGCCTTGAATCTCATGCCTTGAAACTCCTGCTCTGAAAGACCTGCCCTGAAAATCATGCCCTGAATCTCATGCCCTGAAACTCCTGCACTGAATCTCCAGCCCTGAAACTCATGCCCTGAATATCATGCCTTGAATCTCCAGCCCTGAAACTCCTGCCCTGAAACTCATGCCCTGAATCTCATGCCCTGAAACTACTGCCCTGAATCTCATGCCCTGAAACTACTGCCCTGAATCCCCTGCCCTGAATCTCATGCCCTGAATCTCATGCCCTGAAACTACTGCTCTGAATCTCAAGCCCAGAAACTACTGCCTTGAATCTCATGCCTTGAAACTCCTGCTCTGAAAGACCTGCCCTGAAAATCATGCTCTGAATCACCTGCCCTGAAACTCATGCCCTGAATCTCATGCCCTGAAACTCATGCCCTGAATCTCCAGCCCTGAAACTCATGCCCTGAATCTCATGCCCTGAAACAGAGGCACTGAATCTCATGCCTTGAAACTCCTGTCCTGAAACTCATGCCCTGAATCTCATGCCCTGAAACTCCTGCCCTGAATCTCCTGCCCTGAAACTCATGCCCTGAATCTCATGCCCTGAATCTCCTGCCCTGAATCTCAAGCCCTGAAACTACTGCCCTGAATCTCATGCCCTGAAACTACTGCCCTGAATCCCCTGCCCTGAATCTCATGCCCTGAATCTCATGCCCTGAAACTACTGCCCTGAATCTCATGCCCTGAAACTCCTGCCCTGAATCTCAAGCCCTGAAACTACTGCCCTGAATCTCATGCCCTGAAACTCCTGCCCTGAATCTCAAGCCCTGAAACTACTGCCCTGAATCTCATGCCCTGAAACTCCTGCCCTGAATCTCAAGCCCTGAAACTACTGCCCTGAATCTCATGCCTTGAAACTCCTGCTCTGAAACTCATGCCCTGAATCTCATGCCCTGAAACTCCTGCCCTGAATCTCATGCCCTGAATCTCATGCCCTGAAACTCCTGCCCTGAATCTCATGCCCTGAAACTACTGCCCTGAATCTCATGCCCTGAAACTACTGCTCTGAATCTCAAGCCCTGAAACTACTGCCTTGAATCTCATGCCTTGAAACTCCTGCTCTGAAAGACCTGCCCTGAAAATCATGCCCTGAATCACCTGCCCTGAAACTCATGCCCTGAATCTCATGCCCTGAAACTCATGCCCTGAATCTCATGCCCTGAAACTCATGCCCTGAATCTCATGCCCTGAAACTCATGCCCTGAATCTCATGCCCTGAAACTCATGCCCTGAATCTCATGCATTGAAACTCCAGTCCTGAAACTCATGCCCTGAATCTCATGCCCTGAAACTCATGCCCTGAATCTCAAGCCCTGAATCTCATGCCCTGAATCTCATGCCCTGAAACTCCTGCCCTGAAACTCCTGCCCTGAATCTCATGCCCTGAATCTCCTGCCCTGAATCTCAAGCCCTGAATCTCATGCCCTGAATCTCATGCCCTGAAACTCCTGCCCTGAAACTCCTGCCCTGAATCTCATGCCCTGAAACTCCTGCCCTGAATCTCATGCCCTGAAACTACTGCCCTGAATCTCATGCCCTGAATCTCATGCCCTGAAACTCCTGCCCTGAATCTCAAGCCCTGAATCTCATGCCCTGAATCTCATGCCCTGAAACTCCTGCCCTGAATCTCCTGCCCTGAATCTCATGCCCTGAAACTACTGCCCTGAATCTCATGCCCTGAAACTCCTGCCCTGAAACTCATGCCCTGAATCTCATGCCCTGAATCTCCTGCCCTGAATCTCATGCCCTGAATCTCATGCCCTGAATCTCATGCCCTGAATCTCATGCCCTGAATCTCCTGCCCTGAAACTCCTGCCCTGAAACTCATGCCCTGAATCTCATGCCCTGAAACTCCTGCCCTGAATCTCCTGCCCTGAAACTCATGCCCTGAATCTCATGCCTTGAAACTCCTGTCCTGAAACTCATGCCCTGAATCTCATGCCCTGAAACTCCTGCCCTGAATCTCCTGCCCTGAAACTCATGCCCTGAATCTCATGCCCTGAAACTCCTGCCCTGAATCTCAAGCCCTGAAACTACTGCCCTGAATCTCATGCCCTGAAACTACTGCCCTGAATCTCCTGCCCTGAATCTCATGCCCTGAATCTCATGCCCTGAAACTCCTGCCCTGAATCTCATGCCCTGAAACTCCTGCCCTGAAACTCATGCCCTGAATCTCATGCCCTGAATCTCATGCCCTGAATCTCATGCCCTGAAACTACTGCCCTGAATCTCATGCCCTGAAACTCCTGCCCTGAAACTCATGCCCTGAATCTCATGCCCTGAATCTCATGCCCTGAATCTCCTGCCCTGAAACTCCTGCCCTGAAACTCCTGCCCTGAATCTCCTGCCCTGAAACTCATGCCCTGAATCTCATGCCCTGAAACTCATGCCCTGAATCTCCTGCCCTGAAACTCCTGCCCTGAAACTCATGCCCTGAATCTCATGCCCCGAAACTCCTGCCCTGAATCTCCTGCCCTGAAACTCATGCCCTGAATCTCATGCTCTGGATCTCCTGCCCTGAATCTTATGCCCTGAATCTCATGCCCCGAAACTCCTGCCCTGAATCTCCTGCCCTGAAACTCATGCCCTGAATCTCATGCCCTGAAACTCCTGCCCTGAATCTCATGCCCTGAAACTACTGCCCTGAATCTCAAGCCCTGAAACTACTGCCCTGAATCCCCTGCCCTGAATCTCATGCCCTGAAACTGCTGCCTTGAATCTCATGCCCTGAAACTACTGCTCTGAATCTCAATCCCAGAAACTACTGCCTTGAATCTCATGCCTTGAAACTCCTGCTCTGAAAGACCTGCCCTGAAAATCATGCCCTGAATCTCATGCCCTGAAACTCCTGCACTGAATCTCAGCCCTGAAACTCATGCCCTGAATCTCTTGCTCTGAAACTCCTGCCCTGAAACTCCTGCCCTGAAACTCATGCCCTGAATCTCATGCCCTGAAACTAATGCCCTGAATCTCATGCCCTGAAACTACTGTCCTGAATCCCCTGCCCTGAATCTCATGCCCTGAATCTCATGCCCTGAAACTGCTGTCTTGAATCTCATGCCCTGAAACTACTGCTCTGAATCTCAAGCCCAGAAACTACTGCCTTGAATCTCATGCCTTAAAACTCCTGCTCTGAAAGACCTGCCCTGAAAATCATGCTCTGAATCACCTGCCCTGAAACTCATGCCCTGAATCTCATGCCCTGAAACTCATGCCCTGAATCTCCAGCCCTGAAACTCATGCCCTGCCCTGAATCTCCTGCCCTGAAACAGAGGCACTGAATCTCATGCCTTGAAACTCCTGTCCTGAAACTCATGCCCTGAATCTCATGCCCTGAAACTCCTGCCCTGAATCTCCTGCCCTGAAACTCATGCCCTGAATCTCATGACCTGAATCTCCTGCCCTGAATCTCAAGCTCTGAAACTACTGCCCTGAATCTCATGCCCTGAAACTACTGCCCTGAATCCCCTGCCCTGAATCTCATGCCCTGAATCTCATGCCCTGAAACTACTGCCCTGAATCTCATGCCCTGAAACTCCTGCCCTGAATCTCATGCCCTGAAACTACTGCCCTGAATCTCATGCCCTGAAACTCCTGCCCTGAATCTCAAGCCCTGAAACTACTGCCCTGAATCTCATGCCCTGAAACTCCTGCCCTGAATCTCAAGCCCTGAAACTACTGCCCTGAATCTCATGCCTTGAAACTCCTGCTCTGAAACTCATGCCCTGAATCTCATGCCCTGAAACTCCTGCCCTGAATCTCATGCCCTGAATCTCATGCCCTGAAACTCCTGCCCTGAATCTCATGCCCTGAATCTCATGCCCTGAATCTCATGCCCTGAAACTACTGCTCTGAATCTCATGCCCTGAAACTACTGCCTTGAATCTCATGCCTTGAAACTCCTGCTCTGAAAGACCTGCCCTGAAAATCATGCCCTGAATCTCATGCCCTGAAACTCATGCCCTGAATCTCATGCCCTGAAACTCATGCCCTGAATCTCATGCCCTGAAACTCATGCCCTGAATCTCATGCCCTGAAACTCATGCCCTGAATCTCATGCCCTGAAACTCATGCCCTGAATCTCATGCCTTGAAACTCCTGTCCTGAAACTCATGCCCTGAATCTCATGCCCTGAAACTCCTGCCCTGAATCTCAAGCCCTGAATCTCATGCCCTGAATCTCATGCCCTGAAACTCCTGCCCTGAAACTCATGCCCTGAATCTCATGCCCTGAAACTCCTGCCCTGAATCTCATGCCCTGAATCTCATGCCCTGAATCTCATGCCCTGAAACTCCTGCCCTGAAACTCCTGCCCTGAATCTCATGCCCTGAAACTCCTGCCCTGAATCTCATGCCCTGAAACTACTGCCCTGAATCTCATGCCCTGAATCTCATGCCCTGAAACTCCTGCCCTGAATCTCATGCCCTGAATCTCATGCCCTGAATCTCATGCCCTGAAACTCCTGCCCTGAATCTCCTGCCCTGAATCTCATGCCCTGAAACTACTGCCCTGAATCTCATGCCCTGAAACTCCTGCCCTGAAACTCATGCCCTGAATCTCATGCCCTGAATCTCCTGCCCTGAATCTCATGCCCTGAATCTCATGCCCTGAATCTCATGCCCTGAATCTCATGCCCTGAATCTCCTGCCCTGAAACTCCTGCCCTGAAACTCATGCCCTGAATCTCATGCCCTGAAACTCCTGCCCTGAATCTCCTGCCCTGAAACTCATGACCTGAATCTCATGCCTTGAAACTCCTGTCCTGAAACTCATGCCCTGAATCTGATGCCCTGAAACTCCTGCCCTGAATCTCCTGCCCTGAAACTCATGCCCTGAATCTCATGCCCTGAAACTCCTGCCCTGAATCTCAAGCCCTGAAACTACTGCCCTGAATCTCATGCCCTGAAACTACTGTCCTTAATCTGCTGCCCTGAATCACATGCCCTGAATCTCATGCCCTGAAACTACTGCCCTGAATCTCATGCCCTGAATCTCCTGCCCTGAAACTCATGCCCTGAATCTCATGCCCTGAATCTCATGCCCTGAATCTCAAGCCCTGAAACTACTGCCCTGAATCTCATGCCCTGAAACTCCTGCCCTGAAACTCATGCCCTAAATCTCATGCCCTGAATCTCATGCCCTGAATCTCCTGCCCTGAAACTCCTGCCCTGAAACTCCTGCCCTGAATCTCCTGCCCTGAAACTCATGCCCTGAATCTCATGCCCTGAAACTCATGCCCTGAATCTCATGCCCTGAAACTCCTGCCCTGAAACTCATGCCCTGAATCTCATGCCCTGAAACTCCTGCCCTGAATCTCCTGCCCTGAAACTCATGCCCTGAATCTCATGCCCTGAAACTACTGTCCTGAATCTCATGCCCTGAATCTCATGCCCTGAAACTCCTGCCCTGAATCTCCTGCCCTGAAACTCATGCCCTGAATCTCATGCCCTGAAACTCAAGCCCTGAATCTCATGCCCTGAAACTACTGCCCTGAATCTCATGCCCTGAAACTACTGTCCTGAATCCCCTGCCCTGAATCTCATGCCCTGAAACTGCTGCCTTGAATCTCATGCCCTGAAACTACTGCTCTGAATCTCAATCCCAGAAACTACTGCCTTGAATCTCATGCCTTGAAACTCCTGCTCTGAAAGACCTGCCCTGAAAATCATGCCCTGAATCTCATGCCCTGAAACTACTGCCCTGAATCTCATGCCCTGAAACTCATGCCCTGAATCTCATGCCCTGAAACTCCTGCCCTGAATCTCCTGCCCTGAAACTCATGCCCTGAATCTCATGCCCTGAAACTCCTGCCCTGAATCTCATGCCCTGAAACTACTGCCCTGAATCTCCTGCCCTGAATCTCATGCCCTGAATCTCATGCCCTGAAACTCCTGCCCTGAATCTCATGCCATGAAACTCCTGCCCTGAAACTACTGCCCTAAATCTCATGCCCTGAATCTCATGCCCTGAATCTCCTGCCCTGGAACTCCTGCCCTGAAACTCCTGCCCTGAATCTCCTGCCCTGAAACTCATGCCCTGAATCTCATGCCCTGAAACTCCTGCCCTGAATCTCCTGCCCTGAAACTCATGCCCTGAATCTCATGCCCTGAAACTACTGCCCTGAATCCCCTGCCCTGAATCTCCTGCCCTGAAACTCATGCCCTGAATCTCATGCCCTGAAACTCCTGCCCTGAATCTCATGCCCTGAAACTACTGCCCTGAATCTCCTGCCCTGAATCTCATGCCCTGAAACTCCTGCCCTGAATCTCCTGCCCTGAAACTCATGCCCTGAATCTCATGCCCTGAAACTCAAGCCCTGAATCTCATGACCTGAAAATCCTGCCCTGAATCTCAAGCCCTGAAACTACTGCCCTGAATCCCCTGCCCTGAATCTCATGCCCTGAAACTGCTGCCTTGAATCTCATGCCCTGAAACTACTGCTCTGAATCTCAAGCCCAGAAACTACTGCCTTGAATCTCATGCCTTGAAACTCCTGCTCTGAAAGACCTGCCCTGAAAATCATGCCCTGAATCTCATGCCCTGAAACTCCTGCCCTGAATCTCATGCCCTGAAACTCATGCCCTGAATCTCATGCCCTGAATCTCCTGCCCTGAAACTCCTGCCCTGAAACTCATGCCCTGAATCTCATGCCCTGAAACTCCTGCCCTGAATCTCATGCCCTGAAACTCATGCCCTGAATCTCCTGCCCTGAAACTCATGCCCTGAATCTCATGCCCTGAAACTCCTGCCCTGAATCTCATGCCATGAAACTCCTGCCCTGAAACTACTGCCCTAAATCTCATGCCCTGAATCTCATGCCCTGAATCTCCTGCCCTGAAACTCCTGCCCTGAAACTCCTGCCCTGAATCTCATGCCCTGAAACTCATGCCCTGAATCTCATGCCCTGAAACTCATGCCCTGAAACTCATGCCCTGAATCTCCTGCCCTGAAACTCATGCCCTGAATCTCATGCCCTGAAACTACTGTCCTGAATCCCCTGCCCTGAATCTCATGCCCTGAAACTGCTGCCTTGAATCTCATGCCCTGAAACTACTGCTCTGAATCTCAAGCCCAGAAACTACTGCCTTGAATCTCATGCCTTGAAACTCCTGCTCTGAAAGACCTGCCCTGAAAATCATGCCCTGAATCTCATGCCCTGAAACTCCTGCCCTGAATCTCATGCCCTGAAACTCATGCCCTGAATCTCATGCCCTGAAACTCCTGCCCTGAATCTCATGCCCTGAAACTCCTGCCCTGAAACTCATGCCCTGAATCTCATGCCCTGAATCTCCTGCCCTGAATCTCATGCCCTGAAACTCCTGCCCTGAAACTCCTGCCCTGAATCTCATGCCCTGAAACTCATGCCCTGAATCTCATGCCCTGAAACTCCTGCCCTGAAACTCCTGCCCTGAAACTCATGCCCTGAATCTCATGCCCTGAAACTACTGACCTGAATCTCATGCCCTGAAACTACTGTCCTGAATCCCCTGCCCTGAATCTCATGCCCTGAATCTCATGCCCTGAAACTGCTGCCTTGAATCTCATGCCCTGAAACTCCTGCCCTGAATCTCATGCCCTGAAACTCATGCCCTGAATCTCATGCCCTGAAACTCCTGCCCTGAATCTCAAGCCCTGAAACTACTGCCCTGAATCTCATGCCCTGAAACTCCTGCCCTGAAACTCATGCCCTGAATCTCATGCCCTGAAACTCCTGCCCTGAATCTCATGCCCTGAAACTCCTGCCCTGAAACTCCTGCCCTGAATCTCCTGCGCTGAAACTCATGCCCTGAATCTCATGCCCTGAAACGCCAGCGCCGAAACTCCTGCCCTGAAACTCATGCCCTGAATCTCATGCCCTGAAACTACTGCCCTGAATCTCATGCCCTGAAACTACTGTCCTGAATCCCCTGCCCTGAATCTCATGCCCTGAATCTCATGCCCTGAAACTACTGCTCTGAATCTCAAGCCCAGAAACTACTGCCTTGAATCTCATGCCTTGAAACTCCTGCTCTGAAAGACCTGCCCTGAAAATCATGCTCTGAATCACCTGCCCTGAAACTCATGCCCTGAATCTCATGCCCTGAAACTCATGCCCTGAATCTCCAGCCCTGAAACTCATGCCCTGAATCTCCTGAATCTCCTGCCCTGAAACAGAGGCACTGAATCTCATGCCTTGAAACTCCTGTCCTGAAACTCATGCCCTGAATCTCATGCCCTGAAACTCCTGCCCTGAATCTCCTGCCCTGAAACTCATGCCCTGAATCTCATGACCTGAATCTCCTGCCCTGAATCTCAAGCTCTGAAACTACTGCCCTGAATCTCATGCCCTGAAACTACTGCCCTGAATCCCCTGCCCTGAATCTCATGCCCTGAATCTCATGGCCTGAAACTACTGCCGTGAATCTCATGGCCTGTAACTCCTGCCCTGAATCTCAAGCCCTGAAACTACTGCCCTGAATCTCATGCCTTGAAACTCCTGCCCTGAATCTCAAGCCCTGAAACTACTGCCCTGAATCTCATGCCCTGAAACTCCTGCCCTGAATCTCATGCCCTGAAACTACTGCCCTGAATCTCATGCCCTGAAACTCCTGCCCTGAAACTCATGCCCTGAATCTCATGCCCTGAAACTCCTGCCCTGAATCTCATGCCCTGAATCTCATGCCCTGAAACTCCTGCCCTGAATCTCCTGCCCTGAAACTCATGCCCTGAATCTCATGCCCTGAAACTCCTGCCCTGAATCTCATGCCCTGAAACTCCTGCCCTGAATCTCATGCCCTGAATCTCCTGCCCTGAAACTCATGCCCTGAATCTCATGCCCTGAAACTCCTGCCCTGAATCTCCTGCCCTGAAACTCATGCCCTGAATCTCATGCCCTGAAACCCATGCCCTGAATCTCATACCTTGAAACTCCTGTCCTGAAACTCATGCCCTGAATCTCATGCCCTGAAACTCCTGCCCTGAATCTCATGCCCTGAAATTCCTGTCCTGAAACTCCTGCCCTGAATCTCAAGCCCTGAATCTCATGCCCTGAATCTCATGCCCTGAAACTACTGCCCTGAATCTCCTGCCCTGAATCTCATGCCCTGAAACTCCTGCCCTGAATCTCATGCCCTGAAACTCCTGCCCTGAATCTCATGCCCTGAAACTCATGCCCTGAATCTCATGCCCTGAAACTCCTGCCCTGAATCTCCTGCCCTGAAACTCATGCCCTGAATCTCATGCCCTGAAACTCCTGCCCTGAAACTCATGCCCTGAAACTCCTGCCCTGAAACTCATGCCCTGAATCTCATGCCCTGAAACTCCTGCCCTGAATCTCCTGCCCTGAAACTCATGCCCTGAATCTCATGCCCTGAAACTCCTGTCCTGAAACTCATGCCCTGAATCTCATGCCCTGAAACTCCTGCCCTGAATCTCATGCCCTGAAACTCATGCCCTGAATCTCATGCCCTGAAACTCCTGCCCTGAATCTCATGCCCTGAAACTACTGCCCTGAATCTCATGCCCTGAAACTCCTGCCCTGAATCTCATGCCCTGAATCTCCTGCCCTGAATCTCATGCCCTGAAACTCATGCCCTGAATCTCATGCCCTGAAACTCCTGCCCTGAATCTCCTGCCCTGAAACTCATGCCCTGAATCTCATGCCCTGAAACTCCTGCCCTGAATCTCCTGCCCTGAAACTCATGCCCTGAATCTCATGCCCTGAAACTCCTGCCCTGAATCTCCTGCCCTGAAACTCATGCCCTGAATCTCATGCCTTGAAACTCCTGTCCTGAAACTCATGCCCTGAATCTCATGCCCTGAAACTCCTGCCCTGAATCTCATGCCCTGAAACTCATGCCCTGAATCTCATGACCTGAAACTCCTGCCCTGAATCTCAAGCCCTGAAACTACTGCCCTGAATCTCATGCCCTGAAACTACTGTCCTGAATCCCCTGCCCTGAATCTCATGCCCTGAAACTGCTGCCTTGAATCTCATGCCCTGAAACTACTGCTCTGAATCTCAAGCCCTGAAACTACTGCCTTGAATCTCATGCCTTGAAACTCCTGCTCTGAATCTCCTGCCCTGAATCTCATGCCCTGAATCTCATGCCCTGAATCTCATGCCCTGAATCTCCTGCCCAGAAACTCCTGCCCTGAAACTCATGCCCTGAATCTCATGCCCCGAAACTCCTGCCCTGAATCTCCTGCCCTGAAACTCATGCCCTGAATCTCATGCCTTGAAACTCCTGTCCTGAAACTCATGCCCTGAATCTCATGCCCTGAAACTCCTGCCCTGAATCTCCTGCCCTGAAACTCATGCCCTGAATCTCATGCCCTGAAACTCCTGCCCTGAATCTCATGCCCTGAAACTCCTGCCCTGAATCTCAAGCCCTGAAACTACTGCCCTGAATCTCATGCCCTGAAACTACTGTCCTGAATCCCCTGCCCTGAATCTCATGCCCTGAATCTGCTGCCTTGAATCTCATGCCCTGAAACTACTGTCCTGAATCCCCTGCTCTAAATCTCCTGCTCTGAAACTCATGCCCTGAATCTCCTGCCCTGAAACTCATGCCCTGAAACTCATGCCCTGATTCTCCTGCCCTGAAACTCATGCCCTGAATCTCATGCCCTGAAACTCATGCCCTGAATCTCATACCTTGAAACTCCTGTCCTGAAACTCATGCCCTGAATCTCATGCCCTGAAACTCCTGTCCTGAATCTCCTGCCCTTAAACTCATACCCTGAAACTCCTGCCCTGAATCTCAAGCCCTGAAACTACTGCCCTGAATCTCATGCCCTGAAACTCCTGCTCTGAAACTCATGCCCTGAATCTCATGCCCTGAAACTCCTTCCCCTGAATCTCCTGCCCTGAAACTCATGCCCTGAATCTCATGCCCTGAAACTCCTGTCCTGAATCTCCTGCCCTGAATCTCATGCCCTGAATCTCATGCCCTGAAACTACTGCCCTGAATCTCATGCCTTGAAACTCCTGCTCTGAAACTCATGCCCTGAATCTCATGCCCTGAAACTCCTGCCCTGAATCTCAAGCCCTGAAACTACTGCCCTGAATCTCATGCCCTGAAACTCATGCCCTGAATCTCATGCCCTGAAACTCATGCCCTGAATCTCATGCCCTGAAACTCCTGCCCTGAATCTCCTGCCCTGAAACTCATGCCCTGAATCTCATGCCCTGAAACTCCTGCCCTGAATCTCATGCCCTGAAACTCATGCCCTGAATCTCATGCCCTGAATCTCATGCCCTGAATCTCATGCCCTGAATCTCCTGCCCTGAAACTCCTGCCCTGAAACTCATGCCCTGAATCTCCTGCCCTGAAACTCATGCCCTGAATCTCATGCCCTGAAACTCCTGCCCTGAATCTCATGCCCTGAAACTCCTGCCCTGAATCTCAAGCCCTGAAACTACTGCCCTGAATCTCATGCCATGAAACTCCTGCTCTGAATCTCATGCCCTGAATCTCATGCCCTGAAACTACTGCCCTGAATCTCATGCCCTGAAACTACTGTCCTGAATCCCCTGCCCTGAAACTCATGCCCTGAATCTCATGCCCTGAAACTGCTGCCCTGAATCTCATGCCCTGAAACTACTGCTCTGAATCTCATGCCCTGAAACTCATGCCCTGAATCTCATGCCCTGAAACTCCTGCCCTGAAACTCCTGCCCTGAATCTCATGCCCTGAATCTCCTGCCCTGAATCTCATGCCCTGAATCTCATGCCCTGAATCTCATGCCCTGAAACTCCTGCCCTGAAACTCATGCCCTGAATCTCATGCCCTGAAACTCCTGCCCTGAATCTCATGCCCTGAAACTACTGCCCTGAATCTCATGCCCTGAATCTCATGCCCTGAAACTCCTGCCCTGAATCTCAAGCCCTGAATCTCATGCCCTGAATCTCATGCCCTGAAACTCCTGCCCTGAATCTCCTGCCCTGAATCTCATGCCCTGAAACTACTGCCCTGAATCTCATGCCCTGAAACTCCTGCCCTGAAACTCATGCCCTGAATCTCATGCCCTGAATCTCCTGCCCTGAATCTCATGCCCTGAATCTCATGCCCTGAATCTCATGCCCTGAATCTCATGCCCTGAATCTCCTGCCCTGAAACTCCTGCCCTGAAACTCATGCCCTGAATCTCATGCCCTGAAACTCCTGCCCTGAATCTCCTGCCCTGAAACTCATGCCCTGAATCTCATGCCTTGAAACTCCTGTCCTGAAACTCATGCCCTGAATCTCATGCCCTGAAACTCCTGCCCTGAATCTCCTGCCCTGAAACTCATGCCCTGAATCTCATGCCCTGAAACTCCTGCCCTGAATCTCAAGCCCTGAAACTACTGCCCTGAATCTCATGCCCTGAAACTACTGCCCTGAATCCCCTGCCCTGAATCTCATGCCCTGAATCTCATGCCCTGAAACTACTGCCCTGAATCTCATGCCCTGAAACTCCTGCCCTGAAACTCATGCCCTGAATCTCATGCCCTGAATCTCATGCCCTGAATCTCAAGCCCTGAAACTACTGCCCTGAATCTCATGCCCTGAAACTCCTGCCCTGAAACTCATGCCCTGAATCTCATGCCCTGAATCTCATGCCCTGAATCTCCTGCCCTGAAACTCCTGCCCTGAAACTCCTGCCCTGAATCTCCTGCCCTGAAACTCATGCCCTGAATCTCATGCCCTGAAACTCATGCCCTGAATCTCCTGCCCTGAAACTCCTGCCCTGAAACTCATGCCCTGAATCTCATGCCCTGAAACTCCTGCCCTGAATCTCCTGCCCTGAAACTCATGCCCTGAATATCCTGCCCTGAAACTCCTGTCCTGAATCTCATGCCCTGAATCTCATGCCCTGAAACTCCAGCCCTGAATCTCCTGCCCTGAAACTCATGCCCTGAATCTCATGCCCTGAAACTCCTGCCCTGAATCTCAAGCCCTGAAACTACTGCCCTGAATCTCATGCCCTGAAACTACTGTCCTGAATCCCCTGCCCTGAATCTCATGCCCTGAAACTGCTGCCTTGAATCTCATGCCCTGAAACTACTGCTCTGAATCTCAAGCCCTGAAACTACTGCCCTGAATCTCATGCCCTGAAACTCCTGCCCTGAATCTCCTGCCCTGAAACTCATGCCCTGAATCTCAAGCCCTGAAACTCCTGCCCTGGAAATCCTGGTCTGAAACTGATGCCCTGAATCTCCTGCCCTGAAACTACAGCCCTGAATCTCATGCCCTGAAACTCCCGTCCTGACTCTCTTGCCCGGAATCTCATGCCCTGAATCCCATGCCCTGAAACTACTGCTCTGAATCTCAAGCCCAGAAACTACTGCCTTGAATCTCATGCCTTGAAACTCCTGCTCTGAAAGACCTGCCCTGAAAATCATGCTCTGAATCACCTGCCCTGAAACTCATGCCCTGAATCTCATGCCCTGAAACTCATGCCCTGAATCTCCAGCCCTGAAACTCATGCCCTGAAACTCATGCCCTGAATCTCCTGCCCTGAAACAGAGGCACTGAATCTCATGCCTTGAAACTCCTGTCCTGAAACTCATGCCCTGAATCTCATGCCCTGAAACTCCTGCCCTGAATCTCCTGCCCTGAAACTCATGCCCTGAATCTCATGACCTGAATCTCCTGCCCTGAATCTCAAGCCTTGAAACTACTGCCCTGAATCTCATGCCCTGAAACTACTGCCCTGAATCCCCTGCCCTGAATCTCATGCCCTGAATCTCATGCCCTGAAACTACTGCCCTGAATCTCATGCCCTGAAACTCCTGCCCTGAATCTCAAGCCCTGAAACTACTGCCCTGAATCTCATGCCCTGAAACTCCTGCCCTGAATCTCATGCCCTGAAACTACTGCCCTGAATCTCATGCCCTGAAACTCCTGCCCTGAATCTCAAGCCCTGAAACTACTGCCCTGAATCTCATGCCTTGAAACTCCTGCTCTGAAACTCATGCCCTGAATCTCATGCCCTGAAACTCCTGCCCTGAATCTCATGCCCTGAATCTCATGCCCTGAATCTCCTGCCCTGAATCTCATGCCCTGAAACTCATGCCCTGAATCTCAAGCCCTGAAACTACTGCCCTGAATCTCATGCCCTGAAACTACTGCCTTGAATCTCATGCCTTGAAACTCCTGCTCTGAAAGACCTGCCCTGAAAATCATGCTCTGAATCACCTGCCCTGAAACTCATGCCCTGAATCTCATGCCCTGAAACTCATGCCCTGAATCTCATGCCCTGAAACTCATGCCCTGAATCTCATGCCCTGAAACTCATGCCCTGAATCTCATGCCCTGAAACTCATGCCCTGAATCTCATGCCTTGAAACTCCTGTCCTGAAACTCATGCCCTGAATCTCATGCCCTGAAACTCCTGCCCTGAATCTCATGCCCTGAATCTCATGCCCTGAATCTCATGCCCTGAAACTCCTGCCCTGAAACTACTGCCCTGAATCTCATGCCCTGAATCTCCTGCCCTGAATCTCATGCCCTGAATCTCATGCCCTGAATCTCATGCCCTGAAACTCCTGCCCTGAAACTCCTGCCCTGAATCTCATGCCCTGAAACTCCTGCCCTGAATCTCATGCCCTGAAACTACTGCCCTGAATCTCATGCCCTGAATCTCATGCCCTGAAACTCCTGCCCTGAATCTCATGCCCTGAATCTCATGCCCTGAATCTCATGCCCTGAAACTCCTGCCCTGAATCTCCTGCCCTGAATCTCATGCCCTGAAACTCCTGCCCTGAATCTCATGCCCTGAATCTCCTGCCCTGAATCTCATGCCCTGAATCTCATGCCCTGAATCTCATGCCCTGAAACTACTGCCCTGAATCTCATGCCCTGAATCTCATGCCCTGAAACTCCTGCCCTGAATCTCAAGCCCTGAAACTACTGCCCTGAATCTCATGCCCTGAATCTCATGCCCTGAAACTCCTGCCCTGAATCTCATGCCCTGAATCTCATGCCCTGAATCTCATGCCCTGAAACTCCTGCCCTGAATCTCCTGCCCTGAATCTCATGCCCTGAAACTACTGCCCTGAATCTCATGCCTTGAAACTCCTGCCCTGAAACTCATGCCCTGAATCTCATGCCCTGAATCTCCTGCCCTGAATCTCATGCCCTGAATCTCCTGCCCTGAATCTCATGCCCTGAATCTCATGCCCTGAATCTCCTGCCCAGAATCTCCTGCCCTGAAACACATGCCCTGAATCTCATGCCCCGAAACTCCTGCCCTGAATCTCCTGCCCTGAAACAGAGGCCCTGAATCTCATGCCTTGAAACTCCTGTCCTGAAACTCATGCCCTGAAACTCCTGCCCTGAAACTCCTGCCCTGAATCTCCTGCCCTGAAACTCATGCCCTGAATCTCATGCCCTGAAACTCCTGCCCTGAATCTCAAGCCCTGAAACTACTGCCCTGAATCTCATGCCCTGAAACTACTGCCCTGAATCCCCTGCCCTGAATCTCATGCCCTGAATCTCATGCCCTGAAACTACTGCCCTGAATCTCATGCCCTGAAACTCCTGCCCTGAAACTCATGCCCTGAATCTCATGCCCTGAATCTCATGCCCTGAATCTCATGCCCTGAAACTACTGCCCTGAATCTCATGCCTTGAAACTCCTGCTCTGAAACTCATGCCCTGAATCTCATGCCCTGAATCTCATGCCCTGAATCTCCTGCCCTGAAACTCCTGCCCTGAAACTCATGCCCTGAATCTCCTGCCCTGAAACTCATGCCCTGAATCTCATGCCCTGAAACTCATGCCCTGAATCTCCTGCCCTGAAACTCCTGCCCTGAAACTCATGCCCTGAATCTCATGCCCTGAAACTCCTGCCCTGAATCTCCTGCCCTGAAACTCATGCCCTGAATCTCATGCCCTGAAACTACTGTCCTGAATCTCATGCCCTGAATCTCATGCCCTGAAACTCCTGCCCTGAATCTCCTGCCCTGAAACTCATGCCCTGAATCTCATGCCCTGAAACTCCTGCCCTGAATCTCATGCCCTGAAACTACTGCCCTGAATCTCATGCCCTGAAACTACTGTCCTGAATCCCCTGCCCTGAATCTCATGCCCTGAAACTGCTGCCTTGAATCTCATGCCCTGAAACTACTGCTCTGAATCTCAAGCCCAGAAACTACTGCCTTGAATCTCATGCCTTGAAACTCCTGCTCTGAAAGACCTGCCCTGAAAATCATGCCCTGAATCTCATGCCCTGAAACTCCTGCCCTGAATCTCATGCCCTGAAACTCATGCCCTGAATCTCATGCCCTGAATCTCCTGCCCTGAAACTCCTGCCCTGAAACTCATGCCCTGAATCTCATGCCCTGAAACTACTGCCCTGAATCTCATGCCCTGAAACTACTGCCCTGAATCTCATGCCCTGAATCTCATGCCCTGAATCTCAAGCCCTGAAACTACTGCCCTGAATCTCATGCCCTGAAACTCCTGCCCTGAAACTCATGCCCTGAATCTCATGCCCTGAATCTCATGACCTGAATCTCCTGCCCAGAAACTCCTGCCCTGAAACTCATGCCCTGAATCTCCTGCCCTGAAACTCATGCCCTGAATCTCATGCCCTGAAACTCCTGCCCTGAATCTCCTGCCCTGAAACTCATGCCCTGAATCTCATGCCCTGAAACTACTGCCCTGAATCCCCTGCCCTGAATCTCCTGCCCTGAAACTCATGCCCTGAATCTCATGATCTGAAACTCCTGCCCTGAATCTCAAGCCCTGAAACTACTGCCCTGAATCTCCTGCCCTGAATCTCATGCCCTGAAACTCCTGCCCTGAATCTCCTGCCCTGAAACTCATGCCCTGAATCTCATGACCTGAAACTCCTGCCCTGAATCTCATGCCCTGAAACTACTGCCCTGAATCTCATGCCCTGATACTACGGTCCTGAATCCCCTGCCCTGAATCTCATGCCCTGAAACTGCTGCCTTGAATCTCATGCCCTGAAACTACTGCTCTGAATCTCAAGCCCAGAAACTACTGCCTTGAATCTCATGCCTTGAAACTCCTGCTCTGAATCTCCTGCCCTGAAACTCATGCCCTGAATCTCATGCCCTGAAACTCATGCCCTGAATCTCCTGCCCTGAAACTCATGCCCTGAAACTCATGCCCTGAATCTCATGCCCTGAAACTCCTGCCCTGAATCTCATGCCCTGAAACTCATGCCCTGAATCTCATGCCTTGAAACTCCTGTCCTGAAACTCATGCCCTGAATCTCATGCCCTGAAACTCCTGCCCTGAATCTCCTGCCCTGAAACTCATGCCCTGAATCTCATGCCCTGAAACTCCTGCCCTGAATCTCATGCCCTGAAACTCCTGCCCTGAATCTCAAGCCCTGAAACTACTGCCCTGAATCTCATGCCCTGAAACTACTGTCCTGAATCCCCTGCCCTGAATCTCATGCCCTGAATCTGCTGCCTTGAATCTCATGCCCTGAAACTACTGTCCTGAATCCCCTGCTCTAAATCTCCTGCTCTGAAACTCATGCCCTGAATCTCCTGCCCTGAAACTCATGCCCTGAAACTCATGCCCTGATTCTCCTGCCCTGAAACTCATGCCCTGAATCTCATGCCCTGAAACTCATGCCCTGAATCTCATACCTTGAAACTCCTGTCCTGAAACTCATGCCCTGAATCTCATGCCCTGAAACTCCTGCCCTGAATCTCCTGCCCTGAATCTCATGCCCTGAAACTCCTGCCCTGAATCTCATGCCCTGAATCTCATGCCCTGAAACTCCTGCCCTGAATCTCATGCCCTGAAACTCATGCCCTGAATCTCATGCCCTGAAACTCCTGCCCTGAATCTCCTGCCCTGAATCTCATGCCCTGAAACTACTGCCCTGAATCTCATGCCCTGAAACTCCTGCCCTGAAACTCATGCCCTGAATCTCATGCCCTGAATCTCCTGCCCTGAATCTCATGCCCTGAATCTCCTGCCCTGAATCTCATGCCCTGAATCTCATGCCCTGAATCTCCTGCCCTGAAACTCCTGCCCTGAAACTCATGCCCTGAATCTCATGCCCTGAAACTCCTGCCCTGAATCTCCTGCCCTGAAACTCATGCCCTGAATCTCATGCCTTGAAACTCCTGTCCTGAAACTCATGCCCTGAATCTCATGCCCTGAAACTCCTGCCCTGAATCTCCTGCCCTGAAACTCATGCCCTGAATCTCATGCCCTGAAACTCCTGCCCTGAATCTCAAGCCCTGAAACTACTGCCCTGAATCTCATGCCCTGAAACTCCTGCCCTGAATCTCCTGCCCTGAATCTCATGCCCTGAATCTCAAGCCCTGAAACTACTGCCCTGAATCTCATGCCCTGAAACTCTTGCTCTGAAACTCATGCCCTGAATCTCATGCCCTGAATCTCATGCCCTGAATCTCATGCCCTGAAACTACTGCCCTGAATCTCATGCCCTGAAACTCCTGCCCTGAAACTACTGCCCTAAATCTCATGCCCTGAATCTCATGCCCTGAATCTCCTGCCCTGGAACTCCTGCCCTGAAACTCATGCCCTGAATCTCCTGCCCTGAAACTCATGCCCTGAATCTCATGCCCTGAAACTCATGCCCTGAATCTCATGCCCTGAAACTCCTGCCCTGAAACTCATGCCCTGAATCTCATGCCCTGAAACTCCTGCCCTGAATCTCCTGCCCTGAAACTCATGCCCTGAATCTCATGCCCTGAAACTCCTGTCCTGAAACTCATGCCCTGAATCTCATGCCCTGAAACTCCTGTCCTGAATCTCCTGCCCTGAAACTCATGCCCTGAATCTCATGCCCTGAAACTCCTGCCCTGAATCTCATGCCCTGAAACTACTGCCCTGAATCTCATGCCCTGAAACTACTGTCCTGAATCCCCTGCCCTGAATCTCATGCCCTGAAACTGCTGCCTTGAATCTCATGCCCTGAAACTACTGCTCTGAATCTCAATCCCAGAAACTACTGCCTTGAATCTCATGCCTTGAAACTCCTGCTCTGAAAGACCTGCCCTGAAAATCATGCCCTGAATCTCATGCCCTGAAACTCCTGCCCTGAATCTCATGCCCTGAAACTCATGCCCTGAATCTCATGCCCTGAATCTCCTGCCCTGAAACTCCTGCCCTGAAACTCATGCCCTGAATCTCATGCCCTGAAACTCCTGCCCTGAATCTCATGCCCTGAAACTACTGCCCTGAATCTCCTGCCCTGAATCTCATGCCCTGAATCTCATGCCCTGAAACTGCTGCCCTGAATCTCATGCCCTGAAACTCCTGCCCTGAAACTCATGCCCTGAATCTCATGCCCTGAATCTCATGCCCTGAATCTCCTGCCCTGAAACTCCTGCCCTGAAACTCATGCCCTGAATCTCCTGCCCTGAAACTCATGCCCTGAATCTCATGCCCTGAAACTCCTGCCCTGAATCTCCTGCCCTGAAACTCATGCCCTGAATCTCATGCCCTGAAACTACTGCCCTGAATCCCCTGCCCTGAATCTCCTGCCCTGAAACTCATGCCCTGAATCTCATGCCCTGAAACTACAGCCCTGAATCTCATGCCATGAAACTACTGCCCTGAATCTACTGCCCTGAATCTCATGCCCTGAAACTCCTGCCCTGAATCTCCTGCCCTGAATCTCATGCCCTGAATCTCATGCCCTGAAACTCCTGCCCTGAATCTCATGCCCTGAAACTACTGCCCTGAATCTCATGCCCTGAAACTACTGCCCTGAATCCCCTGCCCTGAATCTCATGCCCTGAAACTGCTGCCTTGAATCTCATGCCCTGAAACTACTGCTCTGAATCTCAAGCCCAGAAACTACTGCCTTGAATCTCATGCCTTGAAACTCCTGCTCTGAAAAACCTGCCCTGAATCTCATGCCCTGAATCTCATGCCCTGAAACTCATGCCCTGAATCTCATGCCCTGAAACTCATGCCCTGAAACTCATGCCCTGAATCTCATGCCCTGAAACTCCTGCCCTGAATCTCATGCCCTGAAACTCATGCCCTGAATCTCATGCCTTGAAACTCCTGTCCTGAAACTCATGCCCTGAATCTCATGCCCTGAAACTCCTGCCCTGAATCTCCTGCCCTGAAACTCATGCCCTGAATCTCATGCCCTGAAACTCCTGCCCTGAATCTCATGCCCTGAAACTCCTGCCCTGAATCTCAAGCCCTGAAACTACTGCCCTGAATCTCATGCCCTGAAACTACTGTCCTGAATCCCCTGCCCTGAATCTCATGCCCTGAATCTGCTGCCTTGAATCTCATGCCCTGAAACTACTGTCCTGAATCCCCTGCTCTAAATCTCCTGCTCTGAAACTCATGCCCTGAATCTCCTGCCCTGAAACTCATGCCCTGAAACTCATGCCCTGATCTCCTGCCCTGAAACTCATGCCCTGAATCTCATGCCCTGAAACTCATGCCCTGAATCTCATACCTTGAAACTCCTGTCCTGAAACTCATGCCCTGAATCTCATGCCCTGAAACTCCTGTCCTGAATCTCCTGCCCTTAAACTCATACCCTGAAACTCCTGCCCTGAATCTCAAGCCCTGAAACTACTGCCCTGAATCTCATGCCCTGAATCTCCTGCCCTGAAACTCATGCCCTGAATCTCCTGCCCTGAAACTCATGCCCTGAAACTCATGCCCTGATTCTCCTGCCCTGAAACTCATGCCCTGAATCTCATGCCCTGAAACTCATGCCCTGAATCTCATGCCCTGAAACTCCTGTCCTGAATCTCCTGCCCTTAAACTCATGCCCTGAATCTCATGCCCTGAAACTGCTGTCCTGAATCTCCTGCCCTGAATCACATGCCCTGAATCTCATGCCCTGAAACTACTGCCCTGAATCTCATGCCTTGAAACTCCTGCCCTGAAACTCATGCCCTGAATCTCATGCCCTGAATCTCCTGCCCTGAATCTCAAGCACTGAAAATACTGCCCTGAATCTCATGCCCTGAAACTCATGCCCTGAATCTCATGCCCTGAAACTCCTGCCCTGAATCTCATGCCCTGAAACTCCTGCCCTGAATCTCCTGCCCTGAAACTCATGCCCTGAATCTCATGCCCTGAAACTCCTGCCCTGAATCTCATGCCCTGAAACTCATGCCCTGAATCTCATGCCCTGAATCTCATGCCCTGAATCTCATGCCCTGAATCTCCTGCCCTGAAACTCCTGCCCTGAAACTCATGCCCTGAATCTCCTGCCCTGAAACTCATGCCCTGAATCTCATGCCCTGAAACTCCTGCCCTGAATCTCAAGCCCTGAAACTCCTGCCCTGAATCTCAAGCCCTGAAACTACTGCCCTGAATCTCATGCCTTGAAACTCCTGCTCTGAAACTCATGCCCTGAATCTCATGCCCTGAAACTCCTGCCCTGAATCTCATGCCCTGAAACTACTGTCCTGAATCCCCTGCCCTGAATCTCATGCCCTGAATCTCATGCCCTGAAACTGCTGCCTTGAATCTCATGCCCTGAAACTACTGCTCTGAATCTCAAGCCCAGAAACTACTGCCTTGAATCTCATGCCTTAAAACTCCTGCTCTGAAAGACCTGCCCTGAAAATCATGCTCTGAATCACCTGCCCTGAAACTCATGCCCTGAATCTCATGCCCTGAAACTCATGCCCTGAATCTCCAGCCCTGAAACTCCTGCCCTGAAACTCATGCCCTGAATCTCATGCCCTGAAACTCCTGCCCTGAAACTCCTGCCCTGAATCTCATGCCCTGAAACTCATGCCCTGAATCTCATGCCCTGAAACTCCTGCCCTGAATCTCCTGCCCTGAAACTCATGCCCTGAATCTCATGCCCTGAAACTCCTGCCCTGAATCTCATGCCCTGAAACTCCTGCCCTGAATCTCATGCCCTGAAACTACTGCCCTGAATCTCATGCCCTGAAACTCCTGCCCTGAAACTCCTGCCCTGAATCTCATGCCCTGAATCTCCTGCCCTGAATCTCCTGCCCTGAAACTCCTGCCCTGAAACTCCTGCCCTGAATCTCATGCCCTGAAACTCATGCCCTGAATCTCATGCCCTGAAACTCCTGCCCTGAAACTACTGCCCTAAATCTCATGCCCTGAATCTCATGCCCTGAATCTCCTGCCCTGGAACTCCTGCCCTGAAACTCCTGCCCTGAATCTCCTGCCCTGAAACTCATGCCCTGAATCTCATGCCCTGAAACTCATGCCCTGAATCTCATGCCCTGAAACTCCTGCCCTGAAACTCATGCCCTGAATCTCATGCCCTGAAACTCCTGCCCTGAATCTCCTGCCCTGAAACTCATGCCCTGAATCTCATGCCCTGAAACTACTGTCCTGAATCCCCTGCCCTGAATCTCATGCCCTGAAACTCCTGCCCTGAATCTCCTGCCCTGAAACTCATGCCCTGAATCTCATGCCCTGAAACTCCTGCCCTGAATCTCATGACCTGAAAATCCTGCCCTGAATCTCAAGCCCTGAAACTACTGTCCTGAATCCCCTGCCCTGAATCTCATGCCCTGAAACTGCTGCCTTGAATCTCATGCCCTGAAACTACTGCTCTGAATCTCAATCCCAGAAACTACTGCCTTGAATCTCATGCCTTGAAACTCCTGCTCTGAAAGACCTGCCCTGAAAATCATGCCCTGAATCTCATGCCCTGAAACTCATGCCCTGAATCTCATGCCCTGAAACTCATGCCCTGAATCTCATGCCCTGAAACTCCAGCCCTGAAACTCCTGCCCTGAAACTCATGCCCTGAATCTCATGCCCTGAAACTCCTGCCCTGAATCTCATGCCCTGAATCTCCTGCCCTGAATCTCCTGCCCTGAATCTCATGCCCTGAATCTCATGCCCTGAAACTACTGCCCTGAATCTCATGCCCTGAAACTCCTGCCCTGAAACTCATGCCCTGAAACTCATGCCCTGAAACTCATGCCCTGAATCTCCTGCCCTGAAACTCATGCCCTCAAACTCATGCCCTGAATCTCCTGCCCTGAAACTCATGCCCTGAATCTCATGCCCTGAAACTCCTGCACTGAATCTCAGCCCGGAAACTCATGCCCTGAATCTCATGCCCTGAAACTCCTGTCCTGAATCTCCTGCCCTGAATCTCATGCCCTGAAACTCATGCCCTGAATCTCAAGCCCTGAAACTCCTGCCCTGAATCTCATGCCCTGAAACTACTGCCCTGAATCTCATGCCCTGAATCTCATGCCCTGAAACTCCTGCCCTGAATCTCCTGCCCTGAAACTCATGCCCTGAATCTCATGCCCTGAAACTCAAGCCCTGAATCTCATGACCTGAAACTCCTGCCCTGAATCTCATGCCCTGAAACTACTGTCCTGAATCCCCTGCCCTGAATCTCATGCCCTGAAACTGCTGCCTTGAATCTCATGCCCTGAAACTACTGCTCTGAATCTCAATCCCAGAAACTACTGCCTTGAATCTCATGCCTTGAAACTCCTGCTCTGAAAGACCTGCCCTGAAAATCATGCCCTGAATCTCATGCCCTGAAACTCCTGCCCTGAATCTCAGCCCTGAAACTCATGCCCTGAATCTCATGCCCTGAATCTCCTGCCCTGAAACTCCTGCCCTGAAACTCATGCCCTGAATCTCATGCCCTGAAACTCCTGCCCTGAATCTCCTGCCCTGAAACTCATGCCCTGAATCTCATGCCCTGAAACTCCTGCCCTGAATCTCAAGCCCTGAAACTACTGCCCTGAATCTCATGCCCTGAAACTCCTGCCCTGAATCTCCTGCCCTGGATCTCATGCCCTGAATCTCAAGCCCTGAAACTACTGCCCTGAATCTCATGCCTTGAAACTCTTGCTCTGAAACTCATGCCCTGAATCTCATGCCCTGAATCTCATGCCCTGAATCTCATGCCCTGAAACTACTGCCCTGAATCTCATGCCCTGAAACTCCTGCCCTGAATCTCATGCCCTGAATCTCCTGCCCTGAATCTCATGCCCTGAAACTCATGCCCTGAATCTCATGCCCTGAAACTCCTGCCCTGAATCTCCTGCCCTGAAACTCATGCCCTGAATCTCATGCCTTGAAACTCCTGTCCTGAAACTCATGCCCTGAATCTCCTGCCCTGAAACTCATGCCCTGAATCTCATGCCCTGAAACTCCTGCCCTGAATCTCATGCCCTGAAACTCATGCCCTGAATCTCATGCCCTGAAACTCCTGCCCTGAATCTCATGCCCTGAAACTCATGCCCTGAATCTCATGCCCTGAAACTCCTGTCCTGAAACTCATGCCCTGAATCTCATGCCCTGAAACTCCTGCCCTGAATCTCATGCCCTGAAACTCATGCCCTGAATCTCATGCCCTGAAACTCCTGCCCTGAATCTCATGCCCTGAAACTACTGCCCTGAATCTCATGCCCTGAAACTACTGTCCTGAATCCCCTGCCCTGAATCTCATGCCCTGAAACTGCTGCCTTGAATCTCATGCCCTGAAACTACTGCTCTGAATCTCAAGCCCAGAAACTACTGCCTTGAATCTCATGCCTTGAAACTCCTGCTCTGAATCTCCTGCCCTGAAACTCATGCCCTGAATCTCATGCCCTGAAACTCATGCCCTGAATCTCATGCCCTGAAACTCATGCCCTGAAACTCATGCCCTGAATCTCATGCCCTGAAACTCCTGCCCTGAATCTCATGCCCTGAAACCCATGCCCTGAATCTCATACCTTGAAACTCCTGTCCTGAAACTCATGCCCTGAATCTCATGCCCTGAAACTCCTGCCCTGAATCTCATGCCCTGAAATTCCTGTCCTGAAACTCCTGCCTTGATTCTCAAGCACTGAATCTCATGCCCTGAATCTCATGCCCTGAAACTACTGTCCTGAATCCCCTGCCCTGAATCTCATGCCCTGAATCTGCTGCCTTGAATCTCATGCCCTGAAACTACTGTCCTGAATCCCCTGCTCTAAATCTCCTGCTCTGAAACTCATGCCCTGAATCTCCTGCCCTGAAACTCATGCCCTGAAACTCATGCCCTGATTCTCCTGCCCTGAAACTCATGCCCTGAATCTCATGCCCTGAAACTCATGCCCTGAATCTCATACCTTGAAACTCCTGTCCTGAAACTCATGCCCTGAATCTCATGCCCTGAAACTCCTGTCCTGAATCTCCTGCCCTTAAACTCATGCCCTGAAACTCCTGCCCTGAATCTCAAGCCCTGAAACTACTGCCCTGAATCTCATGCCCTGAATCTCCTGCCCTGAAACTCATGCCCTGAATCTCCTGCCCTGAAACTCATGCCCTGAAACTCATGCCCTGAATCTCCTGCCCTGAAACTCATGCCCTGAATCTCATGCCCTGAAACTCATGCCCTGAATCTCATGCCCTGAAACTCCTGTCCTGAATCTCCTGCCCTTAAACTCATGCCCTGAATCTCATGCCCTGAAACTGCTGTCCTGAATCTCCTGCCCTGAATCACATGCCCTGAATCTCATGCCCTGAAACTACTGCCCTGAATCTCATGCCCTGAAACTCCTGCCCTGAAACTCATGCCCTGAATCTCATGCCCTGAATCTCCTGCCCTGAATCTCAAGCCCTGAAAATACTGCCCTGAATCTCATGCCCTGAAACGCATGCCCTGACTCTCATGCCCTGAAACTCCTGCCCTGAATCTCATGCCCTGAAACTCATGCCCTGAAACTCCTGCCCTGAAACTCATGCCCTGAATCTCATGCCCTGAAACTCCTGCCCTGAATCTCATGCCCTGAAACTCATGCCCTGAATCTCATGCCCTGAAACTCCTGCCCTGAAACTCATGCCCTGAATCTCCTGCCCTGAATCTCATGCCCTGAAACTCATGCCCTGAATCTCCTGCCCTGAAACTCATGCCCTGAATCTCATGCCCTGAAACTCCTGCCCTGAATCTCCTGCCCTGAAACTCATGCCCTGAATCTCATGCCCTGAAACTCCTGCCCTGAATCTCATGCCCTGAAACTCCTGCCCTGAATCTCATGCCCTGAAACTACTGCCCTGAATCTCATGCCCTGAAACTCCTGCCCTGAAACTCATGCCCTGAATCTCATGCCCTGAATCTCCTGCCCTGAATCTCATGCCCTGAAACTCCTGCCCTGAAACTCCTGCCCTGAATCTCCTGCCCTGAAACTCATGCCCTGAATCTCATGCCCTGAATCTCCTGCCCTGAAACTCCTGCCCTGAAACTCATGCCCTGAATCTCCTGCCCTGAAACTACTGCCCTGAATCTCATGCCCTGAAACTACTGTCCTGAATCTCCTGCCCTGAATCTCATGCCCTGAATCTCATGCCCTGAAACTACTGCCCTGAATCTCATGCCCTGAAACTCCTGCCCTGAATCTCAAGCCCTGAAACTACTGCCCTGAATCTCATGCCCTGAAACTCCTGCCCTGAATCTCAAGCCCTGAAACTACTGCCCTGAATCTCATGCCCTGAAACTCCTGCCCTGAAACTCATGCCCTGAATCTCATGCCCTGAAACTCCTGCCCTGAATCTCATGCCCTGAAACTCATGCCCTGAAACTCCTGCCCTGAATCTCCTGCCCTGAAACTCATGCCCTGAATCTCATGCCCTGAAACTCCTGCCCTGAAACTCCTGCCCTGAAACTCAAGCCCTGAATCTCATGACCTGAAACTCCTGCCCTGAATCTCAAGCCCTGAAACTACTGCCCTGAATCCCCTGCCCTGAATCTCATGCCCTGAATCTCATGCCCTGAAACTACTGCTCTGAATCTCAAGCCCAGAAACTACTGCCTTGAATCTCATGCCTTGAAACTCCTGCTCTGAAAGACCTGCCCTGAAAATCATGCTCTGAATCACCTGCCCTGAAACTCATGCCCTGAATCTCATGCCCTGAAACTCATGCCCTGAATCTCCAGCCCTGAAACTCATGCCCTGAATCTCATGCCCTGAATCTCCTGCCCTGAAACAGAGGCCCTGAATCTCATGCCTTGAAACTCCTGTCCTGAAACTCATGCCCTGAATCTCATGCCCTGAAACTCCTGCCCTGAATCTCATGCCCTGAAACTCATGCCCTGAATCTCATGCCCTGAAACTCCTGCCCTGAATCTCAAGCCCTGAAACTACTGCCCTGAATCTCATGCCCTGAAACTCCTGCCCTGAATCTCCTGCCCTGAATCTCATGCCCTGAATCTCATGCCCTGAAACTCATGCCCTGAATCTCATGCCCTGAAACTCCTGCCCTGAATCTCCTGCCCTGAAACTCATGCCCTGAATCTCATGCCTTGAAACTCCTGCCCTGAAACTCATGCCCTGAATCTCCTGCCCTGAAACTCATGCCCTGAATCTCATGCCCTGAAACTCCTGCCCTGAATCTCATGCCCTGAAACTCATGCCCTGAATCTCATGCCCTGAAACTCCTGCCCTGAATCTCCTGCCCTGAAACTCATGCCCTGAATCTCATGCCTTGAAACTCCTGTCCTGAAACTCATGCCCTGAATCTCATGCCCTGAAACTCCTGCCCTGAATCTCATGCCCTGAAACTCATGCCCTGAATCTCATGCCCTGAAACTCCTGCCCTGAATCTCATGACCTGAAACTCCTGCCCTGAATCTCATGCCCTGAAACTACTGTCCTGAATCCCCTGCCCTGAATCTCATGCCCTGAAACTGCTGCCTTGAATCTCATGCCCTGAAACTACTGCTCTGAATCTCAAGCCCAGAAACTACTGCCTTGAATCTCATGCCTTGAAACTCCTGCTCTGAATCTCCTGCCCTGAATCTCATGCCCTGAATCTCATGCCCTGAATCTCATGCCCTGAATCTCCTGCCCTGAATCTCATGCCCTGAAACTCATGCCCTGAATCTCATGCCCTGAAACTCCTGCCCTGAATCTCATGCCCTGAAACTCATGCCCTGAATCTCATGCCTTGAAACTCCTGTCCTGAAACTCATGCCCTGAATCTCATGCCCTGAAACTCCTGCCCTGAATCTCAAGCCCTGAAACTCATGCCCTGAATCTCATGCCCTGAAACTCCTGCCCTGAATCTCATGCCCTGAAACTCCTGCCCTGAATCTCAAGCCCTGAAACTACTGCCCTGAATCTCATGCCCTGAAACTACTGTCCTGAATCCCCTGCCCTGAATCTCATGCCCTGAATCTGCTGCCTTGAATCTCATGCCCTGAAACTACTGTCCTGAATCCCCTGCTCTAAATCTCCTGCTCTGAAACTCATGCCCTGAATCTCCTGCCCTGAAACTCATGCCCTGAAACTCATGCCCTGATTCTCCTGCCCTGAAACTCATGCCCTGAATCTCATGCCCTGAAACTCATGCCCTGAATCTCATACCTTGAAACTCCTGTCCTGAAACTCATGCCCTGAATCTCATGCCCTGAAACTCCTGTCCTGAATCTCCTGCCCTGAATCTCATGCCCTGAAACTCCTGCCCTGAATCTCAAGCCCTGAAACTACTGCCCTGAATCTCATGCCCAGAAACTCCTGCTCTGAAACTCATGCCCTGAATCTCATGCCCCGAAACTCCTGCCCTGAATCTCCTGCCCTGAAAGAGATGCCCTGAATCTCATGCCCTGAAACTGCTGTCATGAATCTCCTGCCCTGAATCACATGCCCTGAATCTCATGCCCTGAAACTACTGCCCTGAATCTCATGCCTTGAAACTCCTGCCCTGAAACTCATGCCCTGAATCTCATGCCCTGAAACTCCTGCCCTGAATCTCAAGCCCTGAAACTACTGCCCTGAATCTCATGCCCTGAATCTCATGCCCTGAATCTCCTGCCCTGAAACTCATGCCCTGAATCTCATGCCCTGAAACTCCTGCCCTGAATCTCCTGCCCTGAAACTCATGCCCTGAATCTCATGCCCTGAAACTCCTGCCCTGAATCTCATGCCCTGAAACTCATGCCCTGAATCTCATGACCTGAAACTCCTGCCCTGAATCTCATGACCTGAATCTCCTGCCCAGAAACTCCTGCCCTGAAACTCATGCCCTGAATCTCCTGCCCTGAAACTCATGCCCTGAATCTCATGCCCTGAAACTCCTGCCCTGAATCTCATGCCCTGAAACTCCTGCCCTGAATCTCAAGCCCTGAAACTACTGCCCTGAATCTCATGCCATGAAACTCCTGCTCTGAATCTCATGCCCTGAATCTCATGCCCTGAAACTCATGCCCTGAATCTCATGCCCTGAAACTACTGTCCTGAATCCCCTGCCCTGAATCTCATGCCCTGAATCTCATGCCCTGAAACTGCTGCCTTGAATCTCATGCCCTGAAACTGCTGCCTTGAATCTCATGCCCCGAAACTCCTGCCCTGAATCTCCTGCCCTGAAAGACCTGCCCTGAAAATCATGCCCTGAATCTCCTGCCCTGAAACTCATGCCCTGAATCTCATGCCCTGAAACTCATGCCCTGAATCTCCAGCCCTGAATCTCCTGCCCTGAAACTCATGCCCTGAATCTCATGCCCTGAAACTCCTGCCCTGAAACTCCTGCCCTGAATCTCATGCCCTGAAACTCATGCCCTGAATCTCATGCCTTGAAACTCCTGCCCTGAATCTCCTGCCCTGAAACTCATGCCCTGAATCTCATGCCCTGAAACTCCTGCCCTGAATCTCATGCCCTGAAACTCCTGCCCTGAATCTCATGCCCTGAAACTACTGCCCTGAATCTCCTGCCCTGAAACTCCTGCCCTGAAACTCATGCCCTGAATCTCATGCCCTGAAACTCCTGCCCTGAATCTCCTGCCCTGAAACTCCTGCCCTGAAACTCCTGCCCTGAATCTCATGCCCTGAAACTCATGCCCTGAATCTCATGCCCTGAAACTCCTGCCCTGAAACTCATGCCCTGAATCTCATGCCCTGAATCTCATGCCCTGAATCTCCTGCCCTGAAACTCCTGCCCTGAAACTCATGCCCTGAATCTCCTGCCCTGAAACTCATGCCCTGAATCTCATGCCCTGAAACTCATGCCCTGAATCTCATGCCCTGAAACTCCTGCCCTGAAACTCATGCCCTGAATCTCATGCCCTGAAACTCCTGCCCTGAATCTCCTGCCCTGAAACTCATGCCCTGAATCTCATGCCCTGAAACTCCTGTCCTGAATCTCCTGCCCTGAATCTCATGCCCTGAAACTCCTGCCCTGAATCTCCTGCCCTGAAACTCATGCCCTGAATCTCATGCCCTGAAACTCCTGCCCTGAATCTCATGCCCTGAAACTACTGCCCTGAATCTCATGCCCTGAAACTACTGTCCTGAATCCCCTGCCCTGAATCTCATGCCCTGAAACTGCTGCCTTGAATCTCATGCCCTGAAACTACTGCTCTGAATCTCAATCCCAGAAACTACTGCCTTGAATCTCATGCCTTGAAACTCCTGCTCTGAAAGACCTGCCCTGAAAATCATGCCCTGAATCTCATGCCCTGAAACTCATGCCCTGAATCTCATGCCCTGAAACTCCTGCCCTGAATCTCATGCCCTGAATCTCCTGCCCTGAAACTCCTGCCCTGAAACTCATGCCCTGAATCTCATGCCCTGAAACTCCTGCCCTGAATCTCATGCCCTGAAACTCCTGCCCTGAATCTCCTGCCCTGAATCTCATGCCCTGAATCTCATGCCCTGAAACTACTGCCCTGAATCTCATGCCCTGAAACTCCTGCCCTGAAACTCATGCCCTGAATCTCATGCCCTGAATCTCATGCCCTGAATCTCCTGCCCTGAAACTCCTGCCCTGAAACTCCTGCCCTGAATCTCCTGCCCTGAAACTCATGCCCTGAATCTCATGCCCTGAAACTCCTGCCCTGAATCTCCTGCCCTGAAACTCATGCCCTGAATCTCATGCCTTGAAACTACTGTCCTGAATCCCCTGCCCTGAATCTCCTGCCCTGAAACTCATGCCCTGAATCTCATGCCCTGAAACTCCTGCCCTGAATCTCATGCCCTGAAACTACTGTCCTGAATCCCCTGCCCTGAATCTCATGCCCTGAAACTCCTGCCCTGAATCTCCTGCCCTGAAACTCATGCCCTGAATCTCATGCCCTGAAACTCCTGCCCTGAATCTCATGCCCTGAAACTACTGCCCTGAATCTCATGCCCTGAAACTACTGTCCTGAATCCCCTGCCCTGAATCTCATGCCCTGAAACTGCTGCCTTGAATCTCATGCCCTGAAACTACTGCTCTGAATCTCAATCCCAGAAACTACTGCCTTGAATCTCATGCCTTGAAACTCCTGCTCTGAAAGACCTGCCCTGAAAATCATGCCCTGAATCTCAAGCTCTGAAACTCATGCCCTGAATATCATGCCCTGAATCTCCTGCCCTGAATCTCATGCCCTGAATCTCCTGCCCTGAAACTCCTGCCCTGAAACTCATGCCCTGAATCTCATGCCCTGAAACTCCTGCCCTGAATCTCCTGCCCTGAATCTCATGCCCTGAATCTCATGCCCTGAAACTCCTGCCCTGAATCTCAAGCCCTGAAACTACTGCCCTGAATCTCATGCCCTGAAACTATCCTGAATCTCCTGCCCTGAATCTCATGCCCTGAATCTCATGCCCTGAAACTACAGCCCTGAATCTCATGCCCTGAAACTCCTGCCCTGAAACTCATGCCCTGAATCTCATGCCCTGAATCTCATGCCCTGAAACTACTGCCCTGAATCTCATGCCCTGAAACTCCTGCCCTGAAACTCCTGCCCTGAATCTCATGCCCTGAATCTCATGCCCTGAATCTCCTGCCCTGAAACTCCTGCCCTGAAACTCATGCCCTGAATCTCCTGCCCTGAAACTCATGCCCTGAATCTCATGCCCTGAAACTCATGCCCTGAAACTCCTGCCCTGAATCTCCTGCCCTGAAACTCATGCCCTGAATCTCATGCCCTGAAACTACTGTCCTGAATCCCCTGCCCTGAATCTCATGCCCTGAAACTCCTGCCCTGAATCTCATGCCCTGAAACTACTGCCCTGAATCTCAAGCCCTGAAACTACTGCCCTGAATCTCATGCCTTGAAACTCCTGCTCTGAAAGACCTGCCCTGAAAATCATGCCCTGAATCTCATGCCCTGAAACTCATGCCCTGAATCTCATGCCCTGAAACTCATGCCCTGAATCTCATGCCCTGAAACTACTGCCCTGAATCTCATGCCCTGAAACTCCTGCCCTGAAACTCATGCCCTGAATCTCATGCCCTGAAACTCCTGCCCTGAATCTCATGCCCTGAAACTCCTGCCCTGAAACTCCTGCCCTGAATCTCCTGCCCTGAAACTCATGCCCTGAATCTCATGCCCTGAAACTCCTGCCCTGAAACTCCTGCCCTGAAACTCATGCCCTGAATCTCATGCCCTGAAACTCCTGCCCTGAATCTCATGCCCTGAAACTACTGCCCTGAATCTCCTGCCCTGAATCTCATGCCCTGAATCTCATGCCCTGAAACTCCTGCCCTGAATCTCATGCCCTGAAACTCCTGCCCTGAATCTCATGCCCTGAAACTACTGCCCTGAATCTCATGCCCTGAAACTCCTGCCCTGAATCTCATGCCCTGAAACTACTGCCCTGAATCTCATGCCCTGAAACTCCTGCCCTGAAACTCATGCCCTGAATCTCATGCCCTGAAACTCCTGCCCTGAATCTCATGCCCTGAAACTCCTGCCCTGAAACTCCTGCCCTGAATCTCCTGCCCTGAAACTCATGCCCTGAATCTCATGCCTTGAACCTCCTGTCCTGAAACTCATGCCCTGTAACTCATGCCCGGAATCTCATGCCCTGAAACTACTGACCTGAATCTCATGCCCTGAAACTACTGTCCTGAATCCCCTGCCCTGAAACTCATGCCCTGAATCTCATGCCCTGAAACTACTGCTCTGAATCTCAAGCCCTGAAACTACTGCCTTGAATCTCATGCCTTGAAACTCCTGCTCTGAAAGACCTGCCCTGAAAATCATGCTCTGAATCACCTGCCCTGAAACTCATGCCCTGAATCTCATGCCCTGAAACTCATGCCCTGAATCTCCAGCCCTGAAACTCATGCCCTGAATCTCCTGCCCTGAAACAGAGGCACTGAATCTCATGCCTTGAAACTCCTGTCCTGAAACTCATGCCCTGAATCTCATGCCCTGAAACTCCTGCCCTGAATCTCCTGCCCTGAAACTCATGCCCTGAATCTCATGACCTGAATCTCCTGCCCTGAATCTCAAGCTCTGAAACTACTGCCCTGAATCTCATGCCCTGAAACTACTGCCCTGAATCCCCTGCCCTGAATCTCATGCCCTGAATCTCATGGCCTGAAACTACTGCCGTGAATCTCATGGCCTGTAACTCCTGCCCTGAATCTCAAGCCCTGAAACTACTGCCCTGAATCTCATGCCCTGTAACTCCTGCCCTGAATCTCAAGCCCTGAAACTACTGCCCTGAATCTCATGCCCTGAAACTCCTGCCCTGAATCTCATGCCCTGAAACTACTGCCCTGAATCTCATGCCCTGAAACTCCTGCCCTGAATCTCATGACCTGAATCTCATGCCTTGAAACTCCTGTCCTGAAACTCATGCCCTGAATCTCATGCCCTGAAACTCCTGCCCTGAATCTCCTGCCCTGAAACTCATGCCCTGAATCTCATGCCCTGAAACTCCTGCCCTGAATCTCATGCCCTGAAACTCCTGCCCTGAATCTCATGCCCTGAATCTCATGCCCTGAATCTCATGCCCTGAATCTCATGCCCTGAAACTCATGCCCTGAATCTCCAGCCCTGAAACTCATGCCCTGAATCTCATGCCCTGAAACCCATGCCCTGAATCTCATACCTTGAAACTCCTGTCCTGAAACTCATGCCCTGAATCTCATGCCCTGAAACTCCTGCCCTGAATCTCATGCCCTGAAATTCCTGTCCTGAAACTCCTGCCTTGATTCTCAAGCACTGAATCTCATGCCCTGAATCTCATGCCCTGAAACTCCTGCCCTGAATCTCCTGCCCTGAATCTCATGCCCTGAAACTCCTGCCCTGAATCTCATGCCCTGAAACTACTGCCCTGAATCTCATGCCCTGAATCTCATGCCCTGAATCTCATGCCCTGAAACTCCTGCCCTGAATCTCCTGCCCTGAAACTCATGCCCTGAATCTCATGCCCTGAAACTCCTGCCCTGAAACTCATGCCCTGAATCTCCTGCCCTGAAACTCATGCCCTGAATCTCATGCCCTGAAACTCATGCCCTGAATCTCCTGCCCTGAAACTCATGCCCTGAATCTCATGCCTTGAAACTCCTGTCCTGAAACTCATGCCCTGAATCTGATGCCCTGAAACTCCTGCCCTGAATCTCCTGCCCTGAAACTCATGCCCTGAATCTCATGCCCTGAAACTCCTGCCCTGAATCTCATGCCCTGAAACTACTGCCCTGAATCTCATGCCCTGAAACTCCTGCCCTGAATCTCATGCCCTGAATCTCCTGCCCTGAATCTCATGCCCTGAAACTCATGCCCTGAATCTCATGCCCTGAAACTCCTGCCCTGAATCTCCTGCCCTGAAACTCATGCCCTGAATCTCATGCCCTGAAACTCCTGCCCTGAAACTCATGCCCTGAAACTCCTGCCCTGAAACTCATGCCCTGAATCTCATGCCCTGAAACTCCTGCCCTGAATCTCATGCCCTGAAACTCATGCCCTGAATCTCATGCCCTGAAACTCCTGCCCTGAATCTCCTGCCCTGAAACTCATGCCCTGAATCTCATGCCCTGAAACTCCTGCCCTGAAACTCATGCCCTGAATCTCATGCCCTGAAACTCCTGCCCTGAATCTCATGCCCTGAAACTCATGCCCTGAATCTCATGCCCTGAAACTCCTGCCCTGAATCTCATGCCCTGAAACTACTGCCCTGAATCTCATGCCCTGAAACTACTGTCCTGAATCCCCTGCCCTGAATCTCATGCCCTGAAACTGCTGCCTTGAATCTCATGCCCTGAAACTACTGCTCTGAATCTCAAGCCCAGAAACTACTGCCTTGAATCTCATGCCTTGAAACTCCTGCTCTGAATCTCCTGCCCTGAATCTCATGCCCTGAATCTCATGCCCTGAATCTCATGCCCTGAATCTCATGCCCTGAAACTCATGCCCTGAAACTCATGCCCTGAATCTCATGCCCTGAAACTCCTGCCCTGAATCTCCTGCCCTGAAACTCATGCCCTGAATCTCATGCCTTGAAACTCCTGTCCTGAAACTCATGCCCTGAATCTGATGCCCTGAAACTCCTGCCCTGAATCTCCTGCCCTGAAACTCATGCCCTGAATCTCATGCCCTGAAACTCCTGCCCTGAATCTCATGCCCTGAAACTCCTGCCCTGAATCTCAAGCCCTGAAACTACTGCCCTGAATCTCATGCCCTGAAACTACTGTCCTGAATCCCCTGCCCTGAATCTCATGCCCTGAATCTGCTGCCTTGAATCTCATGCCCTGAAACTACTGTCCTGAATCCCCTGCTCTAAATCTCCTGCTCTGAAACTCATGCCCTGAATCTCCTGCCCTGAAACTCATGCCCTGAAACTCATGCCCTGATTCTCCTGCCCTGAAACTCATGCCCTGAATCTCATGCCCTGAAACTCATGCCCTGAATCTCATACCTTGAAACTCCTGTCCTGAAACTCATGCCCTGAATCTCATGCCCTGAAACTCCTGCCCTGAATCTCCTGCCCTGAAACTCATGCCCTGAATCTCATGCCCTGAATCTCATGCCCTGAAACTCCTGCCCTGAAACTCATGCCCTGAATCTCATGCCCTGAAACTCCTGCCCTGAATCTCCTGCCCTGAAACTCATGCCCTGAATCTCATGCCCTGAATCTCCTGCCCTGAATCTCAAGCCCTGAAACTACTGCCCTGAATCTCATGCCCTGAAACTACTGCCCTGAATCTCCTGCCCTGAATCTCATGCCCTGAATCTCATGCCCTGAAACTACTGCCCTGAATCTCATGCCCTGAAACTCCTGCCCTGAAACTCATGCCCTGAATCTCATGCCCTGAAACTCATGCCCTGAATCTCAAGCCCTGAAACTACTGCCCTGAATCTCATGCCCTGAAACTACTGCCTTGAATCTCATGCCTTGAAACTCCTGCCCTGAATCTCATGCCCTGAAACTCATGCCCTGAATCTCATGCCCTGAAACTCCTGCCCTGAATCTCCTGCCCTGAAACTCATGCCCTGAATCTCATGCCCTGAAACTCCTGCCCTGAATCTCATGCCCTGAAACTCCTGCCCTGAAACTCATGCCCTGAATCTCATGCCCTGAAACTCCTGCCCTGAATCTCATGCCCTGAAACTCATGCCCTGAATCTCATGCCCTGAAACTCCTGCCCTGAATCTCCTGCCCTGAAACTCATGCCCTGAATCTCATGCCCTGAAACTCCTGCCCTGAAACTCATGCCCTGAATCTCATGCCCTGAAACTCCTGCCCTGAATCTCATGCCCTGAAACTCATGCCCTGAATCTCATGCCCTGAAACTACTGCCCTGAATCTCATGCCCTGAAACTACTGCCCTGAATCTCATGCCCTGAAACTACTGTCCTGAATCCCCTGCCCTGAATCTCATGCCCTGAAACTGCTGCCTTGAATCTCATGCCCTGAAACTACTGCTCTGAATCTCAAGCCCAGAAACTACTGCCTTGAATCTCATGCCTTGAAACTCCTGCTATGAAAAACCTGCCCTGAATCTCATGCCCTGAATCTCCTGCCCTGAATGTCATGCCCTGAATCTCATGCCCTGAAACTCCTGCCCTGAATCTCATGCCCTGAATCTCATGCCCTGAAACTCCTGCCCTGAATCTCCTGCCCTGAAACTCATGCCCTGAATCTCATGCCTTGAAACTCCTGTCCTGAAACTCATGCCCTGAATCTCATGCCCTGAAACTCCTGCCCTGAATCTCCTGCCCTGAAACTCATGCCCTGAATCTCATGCCCTGAAACTCCTGCCCTGAATCTCATGCCCTGAAACTCCTGCCCTGAATCTCAAGCCCTGAAACTACTGCCCTGAATCTCATGCCCTGAAACTACTGTCCTGAATCCCCTGCCCTGAATCTCATGCCCTGAATCTGCTGCCTTGAATCTCATGCCCTGAAACTACTGTCCTGAATCCCCTGCTCTAAATCTCCTGCTCTGAAACTCATGCCCTGAATCTCCTGCCCTGAAACTCATGCCCTGAAACTCATGCCCTGATTCTCCTGCCCTGAAACTCATGCCCTGAATCTCATGCCCTGAAACTCCTGCTCTGAATCTCCTGCCCTGAAACTCATGCCCTGAATCTCATGCCCTGAAACTCCTGCCCTGAATCTCATGCCCTGAAACTCCTGCCCTGAATCTCATGCCCTGAAACTACTGCCCTGAATCTCATG
Source organism: Mobula hypostoma (assembly GCF_963921235.1). NCBI lineage: Eukaryota > Metazoa > Chordata > Chondrichthyes > Myliobatiformes > Myliobatidae > Mobula > Mobula hypostoma. Next base: position 162,126,477 of record NC_086104.1, read on the forward strand.
CCCTGAAACTCCTGCCCTGAAACTCCTGCCCTGAATCTCATGCCCTGAATCTCCTGCCCTGAATCTCCTGCCCTGAATCTCATGCCCTGAAACTCCTGCCCTGAATCTCCTGCCCTGAAACTCATGCCCTGAATCTCATGCCCTGAATCTCCTGCCCTGAAACTCCTGCCCTGAAACTCATGCCCTGAATCTCATGCCCTGAAACTACTGCCCTGAATCTCATGCCCTGAAACTACTGTCCTTAATCTGCTGCCCTGAATCACATGCCCTGAATCTCATGCCCTGAAACTACTGCCCTGAATCTCATGCCCTGAAACTCCTGCCCTGAATCTCATGCCCTGAAACTACTGCCCTGAATCTCATGCCCTGAAACTCCTGCCCTGAATCTCAAGCCCTGAAACTACTGCCCTGAATCTCATGCCTTGAAACTCCTGCCCTGAAACTCATGCCCTGAATCTCATGCCCTGAAACTCCTGCCCTGAATCTCATGCCCTGAAACTCCTGCCCTGAAACTCCTGCCCTGAATCTCCTGCCCTGAAACTCATGCCCTGAATCTCATGCCCTGAAACTCCTGCCCTGAAACTCCTGCCCTGAAACTCATGCCCTGAATCTCATGCCCTGAAACTCATGCCCTGAATCTCATGCCCTGAAACTACTGTCCTGAATCCCCTGCCCTGAATCTCATGCCCTGAATCTCATGCCCTGAAACTCCTGCCCTGAATCTCAAGCCCTGAAACTACTGCCCTGAATCTCATGCCCTTAAAAACTCCTGCTCTGAAAGACCTGCCCTGAAAATCATGCTCTGAATCACCTGCCCTGAAACTCATGCCCTGAATCTCATGCCCTGAAACTCATGCCCTGAATCTCCAGCCCTGAAACTCATGCCCTGAATCTCATGCCCTGAATCTCCTGCCCTGAAACTCATGCCCTGAATCTCATGCCTTGAAACTCCTGTCCTGAAACTCATGCCCTGAATCTCATGCCCTGAAACTCCTGCCCTGAATCTCATGCCCTGAAACTCATGCCCTGAATCTCATGACCTGAAACTCCTGCCCTGAATCTCAAGCCCTGAAACTACTGCCCTGAATCTCATGCCTTGAAACTCCTGCCCTGAATCTCATGCCCTGAATCTCCTGCCCTGAATCTCATGCCCTGAATCTCATGCCCTGAAACTCATGCCCTGAATCTCATGCCCTGAAACTCCTGCCCTGAATCTCCTGCCCTGAAACTCATGCCCTGAATCTCATGCCTTGAAACTCCTGTCCTGAAACTCATGCCCTGAAACTCCTGCCCTGAAACTCATGCCCTGAATCTCATGCCCTGAAACTCCTGCCCTGAATCTCATGCCCTGAAACTCATGCCCTGAATCTCATGCCCTGAAACTCCTGCCCTGAATCTCCTGCCCTGAAACTCATGCCCTGAATCTCATGCCTTGAAACTCCTGTCCTGAAACTCATGCCCTGAATCTCATGCCCTGAAACTCCTGCCCTGAATCTCATGCCCTGAAACTCATGCCCTGAATCTCATGACCTGAAACTCCTGCCCTGAATCTCATGCCCTGAAACTACTGCCCTGAATCTCATGCCCTGAAACTACTGTCCTGAATCCCCTGCCCTGAATCTCATGCCCTGAAACTGCTGCCTTGAATCTCATGCCCTGAAACTACTGCTCTGAATCTCAAGCCCAGAAACTACTGCCTTGAATCTCATGCCTTGAAACTCCTGCTCTGAATCTCCTGCCCTGAATCTCATGCCCTGAATCTCCTGCCCTGAAACTCATGCCCTGAATCTCCTGCCCTGAAACTCATGCCCTGAAACTCATGCCCTGAATCTCATGCCCCGAAACTCCTGCCCTGAATCTCCTGCCCTGAAACTCAGGCCCTGAATCTCATGCCTTGAAACTCCTGTCCTGAAACTCATGCCCTGAATCTGATGCCCTGAAACTCCTGCCCTGAATCTCCTGCCCTGAAACTCATGCCCTGAATCTCATGACCTGAAACTCCTGCCCTGAATTTCATGACCTGAAACTCCTGCCCTGAATCTCAAGCCCTGAAACTACTGCCCTGAATCTCATGCCCTGAAACTACTGTCCTGAATCCCCTGCCCTGAATCTCATGCCCTGAATCTGCTGCCTTGAATCTCATGCCCTGAAACTACTGTCCTGAATCCCCTGCTCTAAATCTCCTGCTCTGAAACTCATGCCCTGAATCTCCTGCCCTGAAACTCATGCCCTGAAACTCATGCCCTGAATCTCCTGCCCTGAAACTCATGCCCTGAATCTCATGCCCTGAAACTCATGCCCTGAATCTCATACCTTGAAACTCCTGTCCTGAAACTCATGCCCTGAATCTCATGCCCTGAAACTCCTGTCCTGAATCTCCTGCCCTTAAACTCATACCCTGAAACTCCTGCCCTGAATCTCAAGCCCTGAAACTACTGCCCTGAATCTCATGCCCTGAAACTCCAGCTCTGAAACTCATGCCCTGAATGTCATGCCCTGAAACTTCTTCCCCTGAATCTCCTGCCCTGAAACCACAGCCCTGAATCTCATGCCCTGAAACTCCTGCCCTGAATCTCCTGCCCTGAATCACATGCCCTGAATCTCATGCCCTGAAACTACTGCCCTGAATCTCATGCCTTGAAACTCCTGCTATGAAACTCGTGCCCTGAATCTCATGTCCTGAATCTCCTGCCCTGAATCTCAAGCACTGAAAATACTGCCCTGAATCTCATGCCCTGAAACTCATGCCCTGAATCTCATGCCCTGAAACTCCTGCCCTGAATCTCATGCCCTGAAACTCCTGCCCTGAATCTCCTGCCCTGAAACTCATGCCCTGAATCTCATGCCCTGAAACTCCTGCCCTGAATCTCATGCCCTGAATCTCATGCCCTGAATCTCATGCCCTGAATCTCATGCCCTGAATCTCATGCCCTGAATCTCCTGCCCAGAAACTCCTGCCCTGAAACTCATGCCCTGAATCTCCTGCCCTGAAACTGAGGCCCTGAATCTCATGCCTTGAAACTCCTGTCCTGAAACTCATGCCCTGTAACTCCTGCCCTGAATCTCAAGCCCTGAAACTACTGCCCTGAATTTCATGCCTTGAAACTCCTGCTCTGAAACTCATGCCCTGAATCTCATGCCCTGAAACTACTGACCTGAATCTCATGCCCTGAAACTACTGTCCTGAATCCCCTGCCCTGAATCTCATGCCCTGAATCTCATGCCCTGAAACTGCTGCCTTGAATCTCATGCCCTGAAACTACTGCTCTGAATCTCAAGCCCAGAAACTACTGCCTTGAATCTCATGCCTTAAAACTCCTGCTCTGAAAGACCTGCCCTGAAAATCATGCTCTGAATCACCTGCCCTGAAACTCATGCCCTGAATCTCATGCCCTGAAACTCATGCCCTGAATCTCCAGCCCTGAAACTCATGCCCTGAATCTCATGCCCTGAATCTCCTGCCCAGAAACTCCTGCCCTGAAACTCAAGCCCTGAATCTCATGCCCTGAAACTCATGCCCTGAATCTCATGCCCTGAAACTCCTGCCCTGAATCTCCTGCCCTGAAACTCATGCCCTGAATCTCATGCCCTGAAACTCCTGCCCTGAATCTCATGCCCTGAAACTCCTGCCCTGAATCTCAAGCCCTGAAACTACTGCCCTGAATCTCATGCCCTGAAACTCCTGCCCTGAAACTCATGCCCTGAATCTCATGCCCTGAATCTCATGCCCTGAATCTCCTGCCCTGAAACTCCTGCCCTGAAACTCCTGCCCTGAATCTCATGCCCTGAAACTCATGCCCTGAATCTCATGCCCTGAAACTCCTGCCCTGAAACTCATGCCCTGAATCTCATGCCCTGAATCTCATGCCCTGAATCTCCTGCCCTGAAACTCCTGCCCTGAAACTCATGCCCTGAATCTCCTGCCCTGAAACTCATGCCCTGAATCTCATGCCCTGAAACTCATGCCCTGAATCTCCTGCCCTGAAACTCCTGCCCTGAAACTCATGCCCTGAATCTCATGCCCTGAAACTCCTGCCCTGAATCTCCTGCCCTGAAACTCATGCCCTGAATCTCATGCCCTGAAACTCCTGTCCTGAATCTCCTGCCCTGAATCTCATGCCCTGAAACTCCTGCCCTGAATCTCCTGCCCTGAAACTCATGCCCTGAATCTCATGCCCTGAAACTCCTGCCCTGAATCTCATGCCCTGAAACTACTGCCCTGAATCTCATGCCCTGAAACTACTGTCCTGAATCCCCTGCCCTGAATCTCATGCCCTGAAACTGCTGCCTTGAATCTCATGCCCTGAAACTACTGCCCTGAATCTCAAGCCCTGAAACTACTGCCCTGAATCTCATGTCTTAAAACTCCTGCTCTGAAACACCTGCCCTGAAACTCATGCCCTGAATCTCATGCCCTGAAACTCATGCCCTGAATCTCATGCCCTGAAACTCATGCCCTGAATCTCATGCCCTGAAACTCCTGCCCTGAAACTCCTGCCCTGAAACTGATGCCCTGAATCTCCTGCCCTGAAACTACAGCCCTGAATCTCATGCCATGAAACTACTGCCCTGAATCTACTGCCCTGAATCTCATGCCCTGAATCTCATGCCCTGAAACTACTGCCCTGAATCTCATGCCCTGAAACTCCTGCCCTGAAACTCATGCCCTGAATCTCATGCCCTGAATCTCATGCCCTGAATCTCCTGCCCTGAATCTCCTGCCCTGAAACTCATGCCCTGAATCTCCTGCCCTGAAACTCATGCCCTGAATCTCATGCCCTGAAACTCCTGCCCTGAATCTCCTGCCCTGAAACTCATGCCCTGAATCTCATGCCCTGAAACTACTGCCCTGAATCTCCTGCCCTGAATCTCCTGCCCTGAAACTCATGCCCTGAATCTCATGCCCTGAAACTCCTGCCCTGAATCTCATGCCCTGAAACTACTGTCCTGAATCCCCTGCCCTGAATCTCATGCCCTGAAACTCCTGCCCTGAATCTCCTGCCCTGAAACTCATGCCCTGAATCTCATGCCCTGAAACTCCTGCCCTGAATCTCATGCCCTGAAACTACTGCCCTGAATCTCATGCCCTGAAACTACTGTCCTGAATCCCCTGCCCTGAATCTCATGCCCTGAAACTGCTGCCTTGAATCTCATGCCCTGAAACTACTGCTCTGAATCTCAATCCCAGAAACTACTGCCTTGAATCTCATGCCTTGAAACTCCTGCTCTGAAAGACCTGCCCTGAAAATCATGCCCTGAATCTCAAGCTCTGAAACTCATGCCCTGAATATCATGCCCTGAATCTCCTGCCCTGAAATCACAGCCCTGAATCTCATGCCCTGAAACTCCTGTCCTGAAACTCATGCCCTGAATCTCATGCCCTGAAACTCCTGCCCTGAATCTCCTGCCCTGAAACTCATGCCCTGAATCTCATGACCTGAATCTCCTGCCCTGAATCTCAAGCTCTGAAACTACTGCCCTGAATCTCATGCCCTGAAACTACTGCCCTGAATCCCCTGCCCTTAATCTCATGCCCTGAATCTCATGCCCTGAAACTGCTGCCCTGAATCTCATGCCTTCAAACTCCTGCTATAAAACTCATGCCCTGAATCTCATGTCCTGAATCTCATGCCCTGAAACTGCTGCCCTGAATCTCATGCCTTCAAACTCCTGCTCTGAAACTCATGCCCTGAATCTCATGCCCTGAAACTCATGCCCTGAATCTCCTGCCCTGAAACTCCTGCCCTGAAACTCATGCCCTGAATCTCCTGCCCTGAAACTCATGCCCTGAATCTCATGCCCTGAAACTCATGCCCTGAAACTCCTGCCCTGAAACTCCTGCCCTGAAACTCAGGCCCTGAATCTCATGCCCTGAAACTACTGTCCTGAATCCCCTGCCCTGAATCTCATGCCCTGAAACTGCTGCCTTGAATCTCATGCCCTGAAACTACTGCTCTGAATCTCAAGCCCAGAAACTACTGCCTTGAATCTCATGCCTTGAAACTCCTGCTCTGAAAGACCTGCCCTGAAAATCATGCCCTGAATCTCAAGCTCTGAAACTCATGCCCTGAATATCATGCCCTGAATCTCCTGCCCTGAATCTCATGCCCTGAAACTCATGCCCTGAATCTCATGCCCTGAAACTCCTGCCCTGAAACTCATGCCCTGAATCTCATGCCCTGAAACTCCTGCCCTGAATCTCATGCCCTGAAACTCCTGCCCTGAAACTCCTGCCCTGAATCTCCTGCCCTGAAACTCATGCCCTGAATCTCATGCCCTGAATCTCCTGCCCTGAAACTCCTGCCCTGAAACTCATGCCCTGAATCTCATGCCCTGAAACTACTGCCCTGAATCTCATGCCCTGAAACTACTGTCCTTAATCTGCTGCCCTGAATCTCATGCCCTGAATCTCATGCCCTGAAACTACTGCCCTGAATCTCATGCCCTGAATCTCCTGCCCTGAATCTCATGCCCTGAAACTCATGCCCTGAATCTCATGCCCTGAAACTCCTGCCCTGAATCTCAAGCCCTGAAACTACTGCCCTGAATCTCATGCCTTAAAACTCCTGCTCTGAAACTCATGCCCTGAATCTCATGCCCTGAAACTCCTGCCCTGAATCTCATGCCCTGAAACTCATGCCCTGAAACTCCTGCCCTGAATCTCCTGCCCTGAAACTCATGCCCTGAATCTCATGCCCTGAAACTCCTGCCCTGAAACTCCTGCCCTGAAACTCATGCCCTGAATCTCATGCCCTGAAACTACTGCCCTGAATCTCATGCCCTGAAACTACTGTCCTGAATCCCCTGCCCTGAATCTCATGCCCTGAATCTCATGCCCTGAAACTACTGCTCTGAATCTCAAGCCCAGAAACTACTGCCTTGAATCTCATGCCTTAAAACTCCTGCTCTGAAAGACCTGCCCTGAAAATCATGCTCTGAATCACCTGCCCTGAAACTCATGCCCTGAATCTCATGCCCTGAAACTCATGCCCTGAATCTCCAGCCCTGAAACTCATGCCCTGAAACTCCTGCCCTGAATCTCCTGCCCTGAAACAGAGGCCCTGAATCTCATGCCTTGAAACTCCTGTCCTGAAACTCATGCCCTGAATCTCATGCCCTGAATCTCATGCCCTGAAACTACTGCCCTGAATCTCATGCCCTGAAACTCCTGCCCTGAATCTCATGCCCTGAAACTACTGCCCTGAATCTCATGCCCTGAATCTCCTGCCCTGAATCTCATGCCCTGAAACTACTGCCCTGAATCTCATGCCTTGAAACTCCTGCCCTGAAACTCATGCCCTGAATCTCATGCCCTGAAACTCCTGCCCTGAATCTCCTGCCCTGAAACTCATGCCCTGAAACTCCTGCCCTGAATCTCAAGCCCTGAAACTCATGCCCTGAATCTCATGCCCTGAAACTCCTGCCCTGAAACTCCTGCCCTGAAACTCATGCCCTGAATCTCATGCCCTGAAACTACTGACCTGAATCTCATGCCCTGAAACTACTGTCCTGAATCCCCTGCCCTGAATCTCATGCCCTGAATCTCATGCCCTGAAACTACTGCTCTGAATCTCAAGCCCAGAAACTACTGCCTTGAATCTCATGCCTTGAAACTCCTGCTCTGAAAGACCTGCCCTGAAAATCATGCTCTGAATCACCTGCCCTGAAACTCATGCCCTGAATCTCATGCCCTGAAACTCATGCCCTGAATCTCCAGCCCTGAAACTCATGCCCTGAATCTCATGCCCTGAATCTCCTGCCCTGAAACAGAGGCCCTGAATCTCATGCCTTGAAACTCCTGTCCTGAAACTCATGCCCTGAATCTCATGCCCTGAAACTCCTGCCCTGAATCTCCTGCCCTGAAACTCATGCCCTGAATCTCATGACCTGAAACTCCTGCCCTGAATCTCAAGCTCTGAAACTACTGCCCTGAATCTCCTGCCCTGAAACTACTGCCCTGAATCCCCTGCCCTGAATCTCATGCCCTGAATCTCATGGCCTGAAACTACTGCCCTGAATCTCATGCCCTGTAAACTCCTGCCCTGAATCTCAAGCCCTGAAACTACTGCCCTGAATCTCATGCCCTGAAACTCCTGCCCTGAATCTCATGCCCTGAAACTCATGCCCTGAATCTCATGCCCTGAAACTCCTGCCCTGAATCTCATGCCCTGAAACTACTGCCCTGAATCTCATGCCTTGAAACTCCTGCCCTGAAACTCATGCCCTGAATCTCATGCCCTGAAACTCCTGCCCTGAATCTCATGCCCTGAATCTCATGCCCTGAAACTCCTGCCCTGAATCTCCTGCCCTGAAACTCATGCCCTGAATCTCATGCCCTGAAACTCCTGCCCTGAATCTCATGCCCTGAAACTCCTGCTCTGAATCTCCTGCCCTGAAACTCATGCCCTGAATCTCATGCCCTGAAACTCATGCCCTGAATCTCATGCCCTGAAACTCATGCCCTGAATCTCATGCCCTGAAACTCATGCCCTGAATCTCATACCTTGAAACTCCTGTCCTGAAACTCATGCCCTGAATCTCATGCCCTGAAACTCCTGCCCTGAATCTCATGCCCTGAAACTCCTGTCCTGAAACTCCTGCCCTGAATCTCAAGCCCTGAATCTCATGCCCTGAATCTCATGCCCTGAAACTCCTGCACTGAATCTCCTGCCCTGAATCTCATGCCCTGAAACTCCTGCCCTGAATCTCATGCCCTGAATCTCCTGCCCTGAATCTCATGCCCTGAAACTCATGCCCTGAATCTCATGCCCTGAAACTCCTGCCCTGAATCTCCTGCCCTGAAACTCATGCCCTGAATCTCATGCCCTGAAACTCCTGCCCTGAATCTCATGCCCTGAAACTCCTGCCCTGAAACTCATGCCCTGAATCTCATGCCCTGAAACTCCTGCCCTGAATCTCCTGCCCTGAAACTCATGCCCTGAATCTCATGCCTTGAAACTCCTGTCCTGAAACTCATGCCCTGAATCTCATGCCCTGAAACTCCTGCCCTGAATCTCATGCCCTGAAACTCATGCCCTGAATCTCATGCCCTGAAACTCCTGCCCTGAATCTCATGCCCTGAAACTACTGCCCTGAATCTCATGCCCTGAAACTACTGCCCTGAATCTCATGCCCTGAATCTCATGCCCTGAATCTCATGCCCTGAAACTCATGCCCTGAATCTCATGCCCTGAAACTCCTGCCCTGAATCTCCTGCCCTGAAACTCATGCCCTGAATCTCATGCCTTGAAACTCCTGCCCTGAAACTCATGCCCTGAATCTCCTGCCCTGAAACTCATGCCCTGAATCTCATGCCCTGAAACTCATGCCCTGAATCTCATGCCCTGAAACTCATGCCCTGAATCTCATGCCCTGAAACTCCTGCCCTGAATCTCCTGCCCTGAAACTCATGCCCTGAATCTCATGCCTTGAAACTCCTGTCCTGAAACTCATGCCCTGAATCTCATGCCCTGAAACTCCTGCCCTGAATCTCATGCCCTGAAACTCATGCCCTGAATCTCATGACCTGAAACTCCTGCCCTGAATCTCATGCCCTGAAACTCCTGCCCTGAATCTCAAGCCCTGAAACTACTGTCCTGAATCCCCTGCCCTGAATCTCATGCCCTGAAACTGCTGCCTTGAATCTCATGCCCTGAAACTACTGCTCTGAATCTCAAGCCCAGAAACTACTGCCTTGAATCTCATGCCTTGAAACTCCTGCTCTGAAAGACCTGCCCTGAATCTCATGCCCTGAATCTCATGCCCTGAAACTCATGCCCTGAATCTCCTGCCCTGAAACTCCTGCCCTGAAACTCATGCCCTGAATCTCATGCCCTGAAACTCATGCCCTGAATCTCATGCCCTGAAACCCATGCCCTGAATCTCATACCTTGAAACTCCTGTCCTGAAACTCATGCCCTGAATCTCATGCCCTGAAACTCCTGCCCTGAATCTCCTGCCCTGAAACTCATGCCCTGAATCTCATGCCCTGAAACTCCTGCCCTGAATCTCATGCCCTGAAACTCCTGCCCTGAATCTCAAGCCCTGAAACTACTGCCCTGAATCTCATGCCCTGAAACTACTGTCCTGAATCCCCTGCCCTGAATCTCATGCCCTGAATCTGCTGCCTTGAATCTCATGCCCTGAAACTACTGTCCTGAATCCCCTGCTCTAAATCTCCTGCTCTGAAACTCATGCCCTGAATCTCCTGCCCTGAAACTCATGCCCTGAAACTCATGCCCTGATTCTCCTGCCCTGAAACTCATGCCCTGAATCTCATGCCCTGAAACTCATGCCCTGAATCTCATACCTTGAAACTCCTGTCCTGAAACTCATGCCCTGAATCTCATGCCCTGAAACTCCTGTCCTGAATCTCCTGCCCTTAAACTCATACCCTGAAACTCCTGCCCTGAATCTCAAGCCCTGAAACTACTGCCCTGAATCTCATGCCCTGAAACTCCAGCTCTGAAACTCATGCCCTGAATGTCATGCCCTGAAACTCCTGCCCTGAATCTCCTGCCCTGAAACTCATGCCCTGAATCTCATGCCCTGAAACTCCTGTCCTGAATCTCCTGCCCTGAATCACATGCCCTGAATCTCATGCCCTGAAACTACTGCCCTGAATCTCATGCCTTGAAACTCCTGCTCTGAAACTCATGCCCTGAATCTCATGCCCTGAATCTCCTGCCCTGAATCTCAAGCCCTGAAAATACTGCCCTGAATCTCATGCCCTGAAACTCATGCCCTGAATCTCATGCCCTGAAACTCATGCCCTGAATCTCATGCCCTGAAACTCCTGCCCTGAATCTCCTGCCCTGAAACTCATGCCCTGAATCTCATGCCCTGAAACTCCTGCCCTGAATCTCATGCCCTGAAACTCATGCCCTGAATCTCATGCCCTGAATCTCATGCCCTGAATCTCATGCCCTGAATCTCCTGCCCTGAAACTCCTGCCCTGAAACTCATGCCCTGAATCTCCTGCCCTGAAACTCATGCCCTGAATCTCATGCCCTGAAACTCCTGCCCTGAATCTCATGCCCTGAAACTCCTGCCCTGAATCTCAAGCCCTGAAACTACTGCCCTGAATCTCATGCCTTGAAACTCCTGCTCTGAAACTCATGCCCTGAATCTCATGCCCTGAAACTACTGACCTGAATCTCATGCCCTGAAACTACTGTCCTGAATCCCCTGCCCTGAATCTCATGCCCTGAATCTCATGCCCTGAAACTCATGCCCTGAATCTCATGCCCTGAAACTACTGCTCTGAATCTCAAGCCCAGAAACTACTGCCTTGAATCTCATGCCTTAAAACTCCTGCTCTGAAAGACCTGCCCTGAAAATCATGCTCTGAATCACCTGCCCTGAAACTCATGCCCTGAAACTCATGCCCTGAATCTCCTGCCCTGAAACTCATGCCCTGAATCTCATGCCCTGAAACTCATGCCCTGAATCTCATACCTTGAAACTCCTGTCCTGAAACTCATGCCCTGAATCTCATGCCCTGAAACTCCTGTCCTGAATCTCCTGCCCTGAAACTCATGCCCTGAAACTCCTGCCCTGAATCTCAAGCCCTGAAACTACTGCCCTGAATCTCATGCCCTGAAACTCATGCTCTGAAACTCATGCCCTGAATCTCATGCCCTGAAACTCCTGCCCTGAATCTCCTGCCCTGAAACTCATGCCCTGAATCTCATGCCCTGAAACTCCTGCCCTGAATCTCCTGCCCTGAATCTCATGCCCTGAATCTCATGCCCTGAAACTACTGCCCTGAATCTCATGCCTTGAAACTCCTGCTCTGAAACTCATGCCCTGAATCTCATGCCCTGAATCTCCTGCCCTGAATCTCAAGCCCTGAAACTACTGCCCTGAATCTCATGCCCTGAAACTCATGCCCTGAATCTCATGCCCTGAAACTCCTGCCCTGAATCTCATGCCCTGAAACTCCTGCCCTGAATCTCCTGCCCTGAAACTCATGCCCTGAATCTCATGCCCTGAAACTCCTGCCCTGAATCTCATGCCCTGAATCTCATGCCCTGAATCTCATGCCCTGAATCTCATGCCCTGAATCTCATGCCCTGAATCTCCTGCCCAGAAACTCCTGCCCTGAAACTCATGCCCTGAATCTCCTGCCCTGAAACTCAGGCCCTGAATCTCATGCCTTGAAACTCCTGTCCTGAAACTCATGCCCTGTAACTCCTGCCCTGAATCTCAAGCCCTGAAACTACTGCCCTGAATTTCATGCCTTGAAACTCCTGCTCTGAAACTCATGCCCTGAATCTCATGCCCTGAAACTACTGACCTGAATCTCATGCCCTGAAACTACTGTCCTGAATCCCCTGCCCTGAATCTCATGCCCTGAATCTCATGCCCTGAAACTGCTGCCTTGAATCTCATGCCCTGAAACTACTGCTCTGAATCTCAAGCCCAGAAACTACTGCCTTGAATCTCATGCCTTAAAACTCCTGCTCTGAAAGACCTGCCCTGAAAATCATGCTCTGAATCACCTGCCCTGAAACTCATGCCCTGAATCTCATGCCCTGAAACTCATGCCCTGAATCTCCAGCCCTGAATCTCCTGCCCTGAAACTCATGCCCTGAATCTCATGCCCTGAAACTCCTGTCCTGAAACTCCTGCCCTGAATCTCAAGCCCTGAAACTCATGCCCTGAATCTCATGCCCTGAAACTCCTGCCCTGAATCTCCTGCCCTGAAACTCATGCCCTGAATCTCATGCCCTGAAACTCCTGCCCTGAATCTCATGCCCTGAAACTCCTGCCCTGAATCTCATGCCCTGAAACTACTGCCCTGAATCTCATGCCCTGAAACTCCTGCCCTGAAACTCATGCCCTGAATCTCATGCCCTGAATCTCCTGCCCTGAATCTCCTGCCCTGAAACTCCTGCCCTGAAACTCCTGCCCTGAATCTCCTGCCCTGAAACTCATGCCCTGAATCTCATGCCCTGAAACTCCTGCCCTGAAACTCCTGCCCTGAAACTCATGCCCTGAATCTCATGCCCTGAAACTACTGCCCTGAATCTCATGCCCTGAAACTACTGCCCTGAATCTCCTGCCCTGAATCTCATGCCCTGAATCTCATGCCCTGAAACTACTGCCCTGAATCTCATGCCCTGAAACTCCTGCCCTGAATCTCATGCCCTGAAACTCATGCCCTGAATCTCATGCCCTGAAACTCCTGCCCTGAATCTCAAGCCCTGAAACTACTGCCCTGAATCTCATGCCTTGAAACTCCTGCTCTGAAACTCATGCCCTGAATCTCATGCCCTGAAACTCCTGCCCTGAATCTCATGCCCTGAAACTCATGCCCTGAAACTCCTGCCCTGAATCTCCTGCCCTGAAACTCATGCCCTGAATCTCATGCCCTGAAACTCCTGCCCTGAAACTCCTGCCCTGAAACTCATGCCCTGAATCTCATGCCCTGAAACTACTGACCTGAATCTCATGCCCTGAAACTACTGTCCTGAATCCCCTGCCCTGAATCTCATGCCCTGAATCTCATGCCCTGAAACTGCTGTCTTGAATCTCATGCCCTGAAACTACTGCTCTGAATCTCAAGCCCAGAAACTACTGCCTTGAATCTCATGCCTTGAAACTCCTGCTCTGAAAGACCTGCCCTGAAAATCATGCTCTGAATCACCTGCCCTGAAACTCATGCCCTGAATCTCATGCCCTGAAACTCATGCCCTGAATCTCCAGCCCTGAAACTCATGCCCTGAATCTCATGCCCTGAATCTCCTGCCCTGAAACAGAGGCACTGAATCTCATGCCTTGAAACTCCTGTCCTGAAACTCATGCCCTGAATCTCATGCCCTGAAACTCCTGCCCTGAATCTCATGCCCTGAAACTCATGCCCTGAATCTCATGCCCTGAAACTCCTGCCCTGAATCTCAAGCCCTGAAACTACTGCCCTGAATCTCATGCCCTGAAACTACTGCCCTGAATCTCCTGCCCTGAATCTCATGCCCTGAATCTCATGCCCTGAAACTCATGCCCTGAATCTCATGCCCTGAAACTCCTGCCCTGAATCTCCTGCCCTGAAACTCATGCCCTGAATCTCATACCTTGAAACTCCTGTCCTGAAACTCATGCCCTGTATCTGCTGCCCTGAAACTCATGCCCTGAATCTCATGCCCTGAAACTCCTGCCCTGAATCTCATGCCCTGAAACTCATGCCCTGAATCTCATGACCTGAAACTCCTGCCCTGAATCTCATGACCTGAATCTCATACCTTGAAACTCCTGTCCTGAAACTCATGCCCTGAATCTCATGCCCTGAAACTCCTGCCCTGAATCTCATGCCCTGAAACTCATGCCCTGAATCTCATGACCTGAAACTCCTGCCCTGAATCTCATGCCCTGAAACTACTGCCCTGAATCTCATGCCCTGAAACTACTGTCCTGAATCCCCTGCCCTGAATCTCATGCCCTGAAACTGCTGCCTTGAATCTCATGCCCTGAAACTACTGCTCTGAATCTCAAGCCCAGAAACTACTGCCTTGAATCTCATGCCTTGAAACTCCTGCTCTGAATCTCCTGCCCTGAAACTCATGCCCTGAATCTCATGCCCTGAAACTCATGCCCTGAATCTCCTGCCCTGAAACTCATGCCCTGAAACTCATGCCCTGAATCTCATGCCCTGAAACTCATGCCCTGAATCTCATGCCCTGAAACTCATGCCCTGAATCTCATGCCTTGAAACTCCTGTCCTGAAACTCATGCCCTGAATCTCATGCCCTGAAACTCCTGCCCTGAATCTCCTGCCCTGAAACTCATGCCCTGAATCTCATGCCCTGAAACTCCTGCCCTGAATCTCATGCCCTGAAACTCCTGCCCTGAAACTCATGCCCTGAATGTCATGCCCTGAATCTCATGCCCTGAAACTACTGAATCCCCTGCCCTGAATCTCATGCCCTGAATCTGCTGCCTTGAATCTCATGCCCTGAAACTACTGTCCTGAATCCCCTGCTCTAAATCTCCTGCTCTGAAACTCATGCCCTGAATCTCCTGCCCTGAAACTCATGCCCTGAAACTCATGCCCTGATTCTCCTGCCCTGAAACTCATGCCCTGAATCTCATGCCCTGAAACTCATGCCCTGAATCTCATACCTTGAAACTCCTGTCCTGAAACTCATGCCCTGAATCTCATGCCCTGAAACTCCTGTCCTGAATCTCCTGCCCTGAAACTCATGCCCTGAAACTCCTGCCCTGAATCTCAAGCCCTGAAACTACTGCCCTGAATCTCATGCCCTGAAGCTCCAGCTCTGAAACTCATGCCCTGAATGTCATGCCCTGAAACTTCTTCCCCTGAATCTCCTGCCCTGAAACCACAGCCCTGAATCTCATGCCCTGAAACTCCTGTCCTGAATCTCCTGCCCTGAATCACATGCCCTGAATCTCATGCCCTGAAACTACTGCCCTGAATCTCATGCCTTGAAACTCCTGCCCTGAAACTCATGCCCTGAATCTCATGTCCTGAATCTCCTGCCCTGAATCTCAAGCACTGAAAATACTGCCCTGAATCTCATGCCCTGAAACTCATGCCCTGAATCTCATGCCCTGAAACTCATGCCCTGAATCTCATGCCCTGAAACTCCTGCCCTGAATCTCCTGCCCTGAAACTCATGCCCTGAATCTCATGCCCTGAAACTCCTGCCCTGAATCTCATGCCCTGAAACTCATGCCCTGAATCTCATGCCCTGAATCTCATGCCCTGAATCTCATGCCCTGAAACTCCTGCCCTGAATCTCCTGCCCTGAAACTCATGCCCTGAATCTCCTGCCCTGAAACTCATGCCCTGAATCTCATGCCCTGAAACTCCTGCCCTGAAACTCATGCCCTGAAACTCCTGCCCTGAATCTCAAGCCCTGAAACTCATGCCCTGAATCTCATGCCCTGAAACTCCTGTCCTGAATCTCCTGCCCTTAAACTCATGCCCTGAATCTCATGCCCTGAAACTGCTGTCCTGAATCTCCTGCCCTGAATCACATGCCCTGAATCTCATGCCCTGAAACTACTGCCCTGAATCTCATGCCTTGAAACTCCTGCTATGAAACTCGTGCCCTGAATCTCATGTCCTGAATCTCCTGCCCTGAATCTCAAGCACTGAAAATACTGCCCTGAATCTCATGCCCTGAAACTCATGCCCTGAATCTCATGCCCTGAAACTCATGCCCTGAATCTCATGCCCTGAAACTCCTGCCCTGAATCTCATGCCCTGAAACTCATGCCCTGAATCTCATGCCCTGAAACTCCTGCCCTGAAACTCATGCCCTGAATCTCATGCCCTGAAACTACTGCCCTGAATCTCATGCCCTGAAACTACTGTCCTGAATCCCCTGCCCTGAATCTCATGCCCTGAATCTCATGCCCTGAAACTGCTGCCCTGAATCTCATGCCCTGAAACTACTGCTCTGAATCTCAAGCCCTGAAACTACTGCCTTGAATCTCATGCCTTGAAACTCCTGCTTTGAAAGACCTGCCCTGAAAATCATGCTCTGAATCACCTGCCCTGAAACTCATGCCCTGAATCTCATGCCCTGAAACTCATGCCCTGAATCTCCTGCCCTGAATCTCATGCCCTGAAACTCATGCCCTGAATCTCATGCCCTGAAACTCCTGTCCTGAAACTCCTGCCCTGAATCTCAAGCCCTGAAACTCATGCCCTGAATCTCATGCCCTGAAACTCCTGCTCTGAATCTCCTGCCCTGAAACTCATGCCCTGAATCTCATGCCCTGAAACTCCTGCCCTGAATCTCATGCCCTGAAACTCCTGCCCTGAATCTCATGCCCTGAAACTGCTGCCCTGAAACTCATGCCCTGAAACTCCTGCTATGAAACTCTTGCACTGAATCTCATGTCCTGAATCTCGTGCCCTGAATCTCCTGCCCTGAAACTCCTGCCCTGAAACTCCTGCCCTGAATCTCCTGCCCTGAAACTCATGCCCTGAATCTCATGCCCTGAATCTCCTGCCCTGAAACTCCTGCCCTGAAACTCATGCCCTGAATCTCATGCCCTGAAACTACTGCCCTGAATCTCATGCCCTGAAACTACTGTCCTGAATCCCCTGCCCTGAATCTCATGCCCTGAATCTCATGCCCTGAAACTCCTGCCCTGAATCTCATGCCCTGAAACTCCTGCCCTGAATCTCAAGCCCTGAAACTACTGCCCTGAATCTCATGCCCTGAAACTCCTGCCCTGAATCTCAAGCCCTGAAACTACTGCCCTGAATCTCATGCCTTGAAACTCCTGCTCTGAAACTCATGCCCTGAATCTCATGCCCTGAAACTCCTGCCCTGAATCTCATGCCCTGAAACTCATGCCCTGAAACTCCTGCCCTGAATCTCCTGCCCTGAAACTCATGCCCTGAATCTCATGCCCTGAAACTCCTGCCCTGAAACTCATGCCCTGAAACTCATGCCCTGAATCTCATGCCCTGAAACTACTGACCTGAATCTCATGCCCTGAAACTACTGTCCTGAATCCCCTGCCCTGAATCTCATGCCCTGAATCTCATGCCCTGAAACTGCTGCTCTGAATCTCATGCCCAGAAACTACTGCCTTGAATCTCATGCCTTAAAACTCCTGCTCTGAAAGACCTGCCCTGAAAATCATGCTCTGAATCACCTGCCCTGAAACTCATGCCCTGAATCTCATGCCCTGAAACTCATGCCCTGAATCTCCAGCCCTGAAACTCATGCCCTGAATCTCATGCCCCGAAACTCCTGCCCTGAATCTCCTGCCCTGAAACAGAGGCACTGAATCTCATGCCTTGAAACTCCTGTCCTGAAACTCATGCCCTGAATCTCATGCCCTGAAACTCCTGCCCTGAATCTCCTGCCCTGAAACTCATGCCCTGAATCTCATGACCTGAATCTCCTGCCCTGAATCTCAAGCTCTGAAACTACTGCCCTGAATCTCATGCCCTGAAACTACTGCCCTGAATCCCCTGCCCTGAATCTCATGCCCTGAATCTCATGGCCTGAAACTACTGCCGTGAATCTCATGCCCTGAAACTCCTGCCCTGAATCTCAAGCCCTGAAACTACTGCCCTGAATCTCATGCCTTGAAACTCCTGCCCTGAATCTCATGCCCTGAAACTACTGCCCTGAATCTCATGCCCTGAAACTCCTGCCCTGAATCTCATGCCCTGAAACTACTGCCCTGAATCTCATGCCTTGAAACTCCTGCTCTGAAACTCATGCCCTGAATCTCATGCCCTGAAACTCCTGCCCTGAATCTCATGCCCTGAATCTCATGCCCTGAATCTCCTGCCCTGAATCTCCTGCCCTGAAACTCATGCCCTGAATCTCATGCCCTGAAACTACTGCCCTGAATCTCATGCCCTGAAACTGCTGCCTTGAATCTCATGCCTTGAAACTCCTGCTTTGAAAGACCTGCCCTGAAAATCATGCTCTGAATCACCTGCCCTGAAACTCATGCCCTGAATCTCATGCCCTGAAACTCATGCCCTGAATCTCCAGCCCTGAAACTCATGCCCTGAATCTCATGCCCTGAAACTCATGCCCTGAATCTCATGCCCTGAAACCCATGCCCTGAATCTCATACCTTGAAACTCCTGTCCTGAAACTCATGCCCTGAATCTCATGCCCTGAAACTCCTGCCCTGAATCTCATGCCCTGAAACTCATGCCCTGAATCTCATGACCTGAAACTCCTGCCCTGAAACTCCTGCCCTGAATCTCATGCCCTGAAACTCCTGCCCTGAATCTCATGCCCTGAAACTCATGCCCTGAATCTCATGCCCTGAAACTCCTGCCCTGAAACTCCTGCCCTGAATCTCATGCCCTGAAACTCCTGCCCTGAATCTCATGCCCTGAAACTACTGCCCTGAATCTCATGCCCTGAATCTCATGCCCTGAAACTCCTGCCCTGAATCTCATGCCCTGAATCTCATGCCCTGAATCTCATGCCCTGAAACTCCTGCCCTGAATCTCCTGCCCTGAATCTCATGCCCTGAAACTACTGCCCTGAATCTCATGCCCTGAAACTCCTGTCCTGAAACTCATGCCCTGAATCTCATGCCCTGAATCTCATGCCCTGAAACTCCTGCCCTGAATCTCCTGCCCTGAAACTCATGCCCTGAATCTCATGCCTTGAAACTCCTGTCCTGAAACTCATGCCCTGAATCTCATGCCCTGAAACTCCTGCCCTGAATCTCCTGCCCTGAAACTCATGCCCTGAATCTCATGCCCTGAATCTCCTGCCCTGAATCTCATGCCCTGAAACTACTGCCCTGAATCTCATGCCTTGAAACTCCTGCTCTGAAACTCATGCCCTGAATCTCATGCCCTGAATCTCATGCCCTGAATCTCCTGCCCTGAAACTCCTGCCCTGAAACTCATGCCCTGAATCTCATGCCCTGAAACTCATGCCCTGAATCTCATGCCCTGAAACTCATGCCCTGAATCTCATGCCCTGAAACTCCTGCCCTGAAACTCATGCCCTGAATCTCATGCCCCGAAACTCCTGCCCTGAATCTCCTGCCCTGAAACTGATGCCCTGAATCTCATGCCTTGAAACTCCTGTCCTGAAACTCCTGCCCTGAATCTCATGCCCTGAAACTCCTGCCCTGAATCTCCTGCCCTGAAACTCATGCCCTGAATCTCATGCCCTGAAACTCCTGCCCTGAATCTCATGCCCTGAAACTACTGCCCTGAATCTCATGCCCTGAAACTACTGTCCTGAATCCCCTGCCCTGAATCTCATGCCCTGAAACTGCTGCCTTGAATCTCATGCCTTGAAACTCCTGCTCTGAAAGACCTGCCCTGAAACTCATGCCCTGAATCTCATGCCCTGAAACTCCTGCCCTGAATCTCCTGCCCTGAAACTCATGCCCTGAATCTCATGCCCTGAATCTCCTGCCCTGAAACTCCTGCCCTGAAACTCATGCCCTGAATCTCATGCCCTGAAACTACTGCCCTGAATCTCATGCCCTGAAACTACTGCCCTGAATCTCCTGCCCTGAATCTCATGCCCTGAATCTCATGCCCTGAAACTACTGCCCTGAATCTCATGCCCTGAAACTCCTGCCCTGAAACTCATGCCCTGAATCTCATGCCCTGAATCTCATGCCCTGAATCTCCTGCCCTGAAACTCCTGCCCTGAAACTCCTGCCCTGAATCTCCTGCCCTGAAACTCATGCCCTGAATCTCATGCCCTGAAACTCATGCCCCGAAACTCCTGCCCCCAAACTCCTGCCCTGAAACTGAGGCCCGGAATCTCATGCCTTGAAACTACTGTCCTGAATCCCCTGCCCTGAATCTCATGCCCTGAAACTGCTGCCTTGAATCTCATGCCCTGAAACTACTGCTCTGAATCTCAAGCCCTGAAACTACTGCCTTGAATCTCATGCCTTGAAACTCCTGCTCTGAAAGACCTGCCCTGAAAATCATGCCCTGAATCTCATGCCCTGAAACTCATGCCCTGAATCTCATGCCCTGAAACTCATGCCCTGAATCTCATGCCCTGAAACTCATGCCCTGAATCTCATGCCCTGAAACTCCTGCCCTGAAACTCATGCCCTGAATCTCATGCCCTGAAACTCCTGCCCTGAATCTCATGCCCTGAAACTCCTGCCCTGAAACTCCTGCCCTGAATCTCATGCCCTGAAACTCATGCCCTGAATCTCATGCCCTGAATCTCCTGCCCTGAAACTCCTGCCCTGAAACTCATGCCCTGAATCTCATGCCCTGAAACTACTGACCTGAATCTCATGCCCTGAAACTACTGTCCTGAATCCCCTGCCCTGAATCTCATGCCCTGAATCTCATGCCCTGAAACTGCTGCCCTGAATCTCATGCCCTGAAACTCCTGCCCTGAATCTCATGCCCTGAAACTCCTGCCCTGAATCTCATGCCCTGAAACTCCTGCCCTGAATCTCATGCCCTGAAACTACTGCCCTGAATCTCATGCCTTGAAACTCCTGCCCTGAAACTCATGCCCTGAATCTCATGCCCTGAAACTACTGCCCTGAATCTCATGCCCTGAAACTCCTGCCCTGAAACTCCTGCCCTGAATCTCATGCCCTGAAACTCATGCCCTGAATCTCATGCCCTGAAACTCATGCCCTGAATCTCATGCCCTGAAACTCATGCCCTGAATCTCATGCCTTGAAACTCCTGTCCTGAAACTCATGCCCTGAATCTCATGCCCTGAAACTCCTGCCCTGAATCTCATGCCCTGAAACTCCTGTCCTGAAACTCCTGCCCTGAATCTCATGCCCTGAATCTCATGCCCTGAATCTCATGCCCTGAAACTACTGCCCTGAATCTCCTGCCCTGAATCTCATGCCCTGAAACTCCTGCCCTGAATCTCATGCCCTGAATCTCCTGCCCTGAATCTCATGCCCTGAAACTCATGCCCTGAATCTCATGCCCTGAAACTCCTGCCCTGAATCTCCTGCCCTGAAACTCATGCCCTGAATCTCATGCCCTGAAACTCCTGCCCTGAAACTCATGCCCTGAAACTCCTGCCCTGAAACTCATGCCCTGAATCTCATGCCCTGAAACTCCTGCCCTCAATCTCCTGCCCTGAAACTGAGGCCCTGAATATCATGCCTTGAAACTCCTGTCCTGAAACTCATGCCCTGAATCTCATGCCCTGAAACTCCTGCCCTGAATCTCATGCCCTGAAACTCATGCCCTGAATCTCATGCCCTGAAACTCCTGCCCTGAATCTCATGACCTGAAAATCCTGCCCTGAATCTCAAGCCCTGAAACTACTGCCCTGAATCCCCTGCCCTGAATCTCATGCCCTGAAACTGCTGCCTTGAATCTCATGCCCTGAAACTACTGCTCTGAATCTCAATCCCAGAAACTACTGCCTTGAATCTCATGCCTTGAAACTCCTGCTCTGAAAGACCTGCCCTGAAAATCATGCCCTGAATCTCAAGCTCTGAAACTCATGCCCTGAATATCATGCCCTGAATCTCCTGCCCTGAAACTCATGCCCTGAATCTCATGCCCTGAAACTCCTGCCCTGAATCTCCTGCCCTGAAACCCATGCCCTGAATCTCATGCCTTGAAACTCCTGTCCTGAAACTCATGCCCTGAATCTCATGCCCTGAAACTCCTGCCCTGAATCTCCTGCCCTGAAACTCATGCCCTGAATCCCATGCCCTGAAACTCCTGCCCTGAATCTCAAGCCCTGAAACTCCTGCCCTGAATCACAATCCCTGAAACTACTGCCCTGAATCTCATGCCCTGAAACTACTGTCCTGAATCCCCTGCCCTGAATCTCATGCCCTGAATCTGCTGCCTTGAATCTCATGCCCTGAAACTACTGTCCTGAATCCCCTGCTCTAAATCTCCTGCTCTGAAACTCATGCCCTGAATCTCCTGCCCTGAAACTCATGCCCTGAAACTCATGCCCTGATTCTCCTGCCCTGAAACTCATGCCCTGAATCTCATGCCCTGAAACTCATGCCCTGAATCTCATACCTTGAAACTCCTGTCCTGAAACTCATGCCCTGAATCTCATGCCCTGAAACTCCTGTCCTGAATCTCCTGCCCTGAAACTCATGCCCTGAATCTCATGCCTTGAAACTCCTGTCCTGAAACTCATGCCCTGAATCTCATGCCCTGAAACTACTGCCCTGAATCTCATGCCCTGAAACTCCAGCTCTGAAACTCATGCCCTGAATGTCATGCCCTGAAACTTCTTCCCCTGAATCTCCTGCCCTGAAACTCATGCCCTGAATCTCATGCCCTGAAACTCCTGTCCTGAATCTCCTGCCCTGAAACTCATGCCCTGAATCTCATGCCCTGAAACTACTGCCCTGAATCTCATGCCTTGAAACTCCTGCTATGAAACTCATGCCCTGAATCTCATGTCCTGAATCTCCTGCCCTGAATCTCAAGCACTGAAAATACTGCCCTGAATCTCATGCCCTGAAACTCATGCCCTGAATCTCATGCCCTGAAACTCATGCCCTGAATCTCCTGCCCTGAAACTCATGCCCTGAATCTCATGCCTTGAAACTCCTGTCCTGAAACTCATGCCCTGAATCTCATGCCCTGAAACTCCTGCCCTGAATCTCCTGCCCTGAAACTCATGCCCTGAATCTCATGCCCTGAAACTCCTGCCCTGAATCTCATGCCCTGAAACTCCTGCCCTGAATCTCATGCCCTGAAACTACTGCCCTGAATCTCATGCCCTGAAACTACTGTCCTGAATCCCCTGCCCTGAATCTCATGCCCTGAATCTGCTGCCTTGAATCTCATGCCCTGAAACTACTGTCCTGAATCCCCTGCTCTAAATCTCCTGCTCTGAAACTCATGCCCTGAATCTCCTGCCCTGAAACTCATGCCCTGAAACTCATGCCCTGATTCTCCTGCCCTGAAACTCATGCCCTGAATCTCATGCCCTGAAACTCATGCCCTGAATCTCATACCTTGAAACTCCTGTCCTGAAACTCATGCCCTGAATCTCATGCCCTGAAACTCCTGTCCTGAATCTCCTGCCCTTAAACTCATGCCCTGAATCTCATGCCCTGAAACTGCTGTCCTGAATCTCCTGCCCTGAATCTCATGCCCTGAAACTACTGCCCTGAATCTCATGCCCTGAAGCTCCAGCTCTGAAACTCATGCCCTGAATGTCATGCCCTGAAACTTCTTCCCCTGAATCTCCTGCCCTGAAACCACAGCCCTGAATCTCATGCCCTGAAACTCCTGCCCTGAATC